>NC_073691.1:30166206-30385629 GCF_029784155.1 Uranotaenia lowii | reverse complement strand
AGCGAGGTATTGCCTAACTTCTCTTCATGTAATACTTCGCGAGGCCCCAGCAGTGATGTCAATTGAATTTATTGTTTTTCAATACTAAAAGACATACCCTTGTTAAACAGCTAATAACTTTTTTGCCTTATAACATACGATAAAGTTGTTCGGCGGAAAATTTCCTAAGAGAATTAATAAATTGACACGAAAACCATTAGCAGGCTCGGTTCCACAGAAGAATCAAAAATAATGTTGATATTTAGAAGAAAATATTAAATTTTCCCAAACAAACATAAAAGTTCAAATTTACTCAAGTTAAAGTTACTTAAAAATTTTGCAAAAAAAATCATGGATGATTTTTTGAATCATAACGAAGCTTTTCAGACTCAAGGGTTTGAGAAATTAAAAAAATGACTTTAAATCGACTCAGTCTAATGGTACAGCTCTAATGAAGGATTGAATACCTGCCATAACTGGGAAGCAAGACTGCGAGACTGCATCTCTATCTAAGAGCACTACTATCCATCGGCAATCCAACGCATTTTTCGAAAGGCGGATTCAGCATATGAACTCATCCAAATAAGAAGTATAGAAAACCATACTTTTAAGCAAGTTTTCAAGATTCACTATTTGTAGCTTTATTCAAATTCTTTCAGATGTATTTTAAACAAAATCAAGATTGACACGGATCTCCTTCCCAATGCTGTTCTCAATATTTTAATAGTCTTCTCTTCCATGTTGGTTTAAATATTGACATTGATGCATTAAGCTATCATTCTAATATTGTTTAATGAAACTCTACAGGGAATAGATCAATTCATTTCGTACTTTTGAGCCTATTCAGGATTTATTTTTCACATTCAAGTTCCATAATTGTCCCACCAGGTCCTCCGTCGTAGAAGGACACCGAAATTGTCTCAATTTATTGAAAGTTTGTTCTGAAAAAGATTCAAAATGAGTTCAACAATAAAGACATTTAAAAAACTCGAGTGTCGGAGCTCTGTTAATTCATCCTGATATGAATTTAAAATTGATTTATAATTTTAAAAACTAAATTCAAAACTCTCGTTTGAAAAATGATTTTTTTTAATATTTATTATAGACATTTTACCACGGTTGTGGCTTTCGTGTCTCTAGTGTTAGAAAATGAATGGATAATTTGAATAAAGAGCACTTTTGCAATTTCTTTGTTAAAAAGGGCTCAAACTTTAGGAAAAATAATGAGCATCGTAATATTCAATCAAAGCCTTGATTGTGTCTCTAAGAAAACAAGCAGAAGCATTCTTCAAAAATCAGGTATCGATTGCTGGCAGATTGGAATTTGAAAAGAGAAAAATTGAAGACAATTTTCGTTATTTGATATCAGATTTTAATTATCAAGCTCCGTACTCGAATTAAGAAACATGGAATTAGGATTATTGATAAATTGCAGTTTCAAAACTTGGAATTTATCTCATAAAAGTGAAAAAAATATTCTTTTCGAAATCAAAGATTTTTGATGGGTGCCTCCTAAAAATTATGGTTTGTAAATAATTTGTTGCTTTGTTGAATGTTTGAAGGTACGACGTTGACGACGTTACTTGATAATTTTACCGTTTGCTTCACCCATATGAGGTCTTAAGAACCAAAGGGGTAAAAGTGCAGAAATGATTACTTTCATGTTTATAATCCATAGCAATTTTTTTTATGATTCATACAATATTTGGTTAAATTTTAGATTTATAAAAAAAATCCTCCATACTTTTCCGATCGAACGAAAGTTATAAATTTTTGAAACGTGTATAAAAACTAGAAAAAAGAAAACTTTGAAGCGCATTTTCTCGAAAATAGCTCTGTTGCACGTATAACTATGTGGCTCTAACGTAAGCTTGCCAGATTGCCTGGTTTTATCCGGGTTTGCACGGATACTCAATACAAATGTTAGAAATTTTGGTTCCGGCCAGATTGCCCAGTATTCATTTCATAAAGCTTGGATTTTGCCCGGATTTTTTGATAAAATTTTTGGTTTTTGATGAAAAAAAAGCCAGGATTTGCTCGTCCTGGGTACGTGCTGAAGAAATTTTGGCAACCTTATTTTTTGTTCTCTCCAATGTAGATATGTTTTCCCACTTAATGTTTTAGAACTAATGAAAATTAGTGTATGTTCCATCAGCAAGTTATGCAGGCATTTGGGTCGTGAAGATTTTTTTTTTCAATGTAGTTTGTATTACATACGCTGAGTTACAAATCGTGAATAGATTATAATTTTGGGGGCCCCCTGTCCTAGTTTAAAATTTCATAAATTTTGAACTTTAAATTTTTTAGTTTTCTGGTTTTGATAACTGTTCAAGGCAAAACTTATAATTTTTTTCTCCTCGGGGGGCCCCTTGAGCCGGGGGGCCCGGGGCAATTGCCCCCTTTGCCCCCCCCCCCCTTAATCCGGCCTTGATAACAATTCAAACTAACTTAAACATAACTTTCATTTCATTCATTCATCCGTTCATCTTCATAAATAAGTTCTCAAGTAGTTTTTGAATATTAAACATATGTAGCAGCATTTTTTCACTCAAAAAATAAGAAAGGTAGGCTTTTGACAATAAATCCATAAATATATTTCACTTTTAAAACTTAATAGTTTCAATAGGAAACTTAGGAGTCAAGAAAGTGTTTAGAGGAAATGAAATTTAAGAGGTTCACACGAATTTTTGATATTATGAACTAGAGAGAAATTCAACACGGTCATTTGCGTTATAGTGCTTCATATATTATCACTTGTGCCGAGTTTCGAAACTCTTGAGCTGACGTAGGATTAAGTGAACCAAAGTGTCGCGATTCCATCTTGTGGTAATAAGTAGTTTAAAGGACTAAATTGAAAAAAAAAATATCAGTGCATTGAAAGATTCTCGCCAATATAAGCCTCGTAGTAGGAAGAAATTCAAATTCTGCTTAATGAATTGCGCAATTCGGGTTTGAAAGTCTTTTTTTCATCTCAAAGGTTTAAAAGAAAAAAGGAATAAAAATTAAAGTATTCAAATTCTTACTAAAACTTTTTTTTAACATTTTATCGATATTCAAATAATTTAATCAAGCAGTAGGGAATTCATTTGAGGTTAACGATTGAAAAATTAATAACACTAGCAGAATACATTAAGGGGTATTCTGGAACTAATTTATTTCACGGAGCTTAGCAAGTATTACTTGGAATTATAACAGTGTAGAACCCAGTTACACGGACTGTCCCCAATACACGGACTGTCAAGAAACAAAATATTTTGAATGATGTAATAATGATTTGAACTAAATTACAATCGATATAAATTTTATTTTTCAATAGTTGATCCAATTTCATTCATCCAACTTATTGAAAGATCAGACAAGAGAAGGTTTGCACGACCAAGCTTCTTATAAAGATTATTTGAAAGCATTAAAAATCAAAAAAAGGTCGAAATAATCTAAGCTTTTATTTGTACCAGATTAAAAAAAAATTCTAAAAATTACGAAAATAGGAATGATAAATAAGATCGCACTGGTCAAAAGTGTTCACTCTAAACCCATATATTTGCTAGGATGCAAAGATGACCCACCCTAAGGCACAAATTGATTTCTTTTATCCCTTTCTTTATTTTTCCTACCTATCTTTTAACTACTAGGACGTGGCCGGCGCCGTTATTGATGTTCAAAGAGAGAGTATCAGTTTTGTGCAGTTTTGAATGAGTTGCTAATCTCAAGCATCATACTTTTGACCTTTGAGCAAAATTGATAGCTTCAGTCAATCACGGAGTAGCAAACATTGGCGATGTGTAATTTTTTCTACTGAGCCACACATGAATTAACAATAAAAAGAAAAAAAAACATATTAAGTGAAAAACATATTATAAAATTTGATAATGAGGCATTTCGGATTCAATGATTCAGGTGGATGTTAGTAGTCAATCAAGCTAAGCTAAGCTAATGATAATGAACAATAAGAGATTTAGAGAAAGGCAGAACCACAAATTGCAGGGTAGTCACTCAATTTCAATTTTCAGTTTTCCGCATTTTTCCCGCATTTTGGCCTCACAAAATTCCCGATTATCACAAACAAATAAAAAGTCACGAAAGCTCTATTTACCGGTTTTCTATCTTTAAAAAGTGATTGAACTATAATTTTTAACTAAACCCAAAACTCAAAGCATATTTAAGAAGAATTAAATTTTTAAACATTTTGCTCTAACCTGTCCTGATTTTTCGCATTTTCAAATCACGCTAACAAGAAAACTAATTTTAAATAAAAAGAACATTTAAAAAAGCCAAACCAAAATGAGAAAATTCGCAAAATTTGGAACTTAATAGAAATGGTACCGGCTTGAATAATTTATAATTTTTAAAACATTTGAGGAAACAAGTAAATTTCGTTCTGAAACTTGAAGAATAGAGATATTCGAAGAAAAATGGAAGGATTTTGTTTTATAGGGAATGCTGTTAATACATGAAGATTAATATCATAAAAATCATAGTCATCATAATTGAGGCGCTTAGGATCAGAGGGGTGCAAGTGCCGAAATGATGATTTCGAGAAAACGGGCCTCAAAGTTTTTTTTCTAAATCAAAATTATCGAATCAATTTTTCTACTAAATTTTCGATGGAGTGTGTCTCAAGAGATCTAAAATGAACGATTCTGAAAGAAAAACCAAAGTTTTTGCGATATTTATGTTAAAACGGCGAACTACTTTTATTGATATTTTTCACTTGCACCCTTCTGATCCCAAGAATGACACTTGCACCCCTCTGACTCCAAACAATATGATAGCATCCTGTATGTAACGATTTTTTTCAGTATGATACTAGATGTTTTGTTTTAGTTCACACATTTAATTTTCTGCGTTTTCGGGATTGAAATTTCTATGCAACTCATAATGAACGAGGTTTGCATGTTCCACTATCCTAATTCCCAGAATTTGTTGAAAACTTTCAATCTCTCTTTTTCCTTAATGGATACACAAGAATACCTGCATATGTGTTCATTGATTGGAATCAACTGTTTAGCTGGTCGCTTTTTCCGGTAGAACCAACGTACGCTTCCCCTTGGTTTCGTATACGCTTTTTTCGCAAGATGAGTTTCTAGACTGCCTGATTTCGTTGGCGTTTTTGGGGTCTAGATGAATGGCCAGTGGACTCTCCAGGAATGGACTCATTCTCGCTAGCAACTGCAGCAGCAGCAACTTCTGATTCTCCAGAAGAACCGTGGATGTTTAATTTTTCTTTTTTTGGTCTTATTATTAAAATTCTCTCCATAAAAAGTTATGTAAATATTCCTTCAAAGACTTAATGTACTTTTTTTTATAAACTACCTGTCGCAACGTCTCATCTGAACTTTTAGAAGTTTCATTTTGTTCCGTGGGATAGTATGTGACATCATGATCAGAGCCTGTCGAAAACTCTGAATCCTCTGAGCTTTCATCCGAGAGATTTTTCTTAGATATATTTGCCAAAAAATTATTGTTAAGTGCGTTTTGTATTTGCCTTTTATCCCAATTAGCATTATCTAAATTTGCCATAAAAAAATATTTTAGAATTTTTTGTATACATAACAATGAGATTTTCATGCCGACGAAGTTACACCTGAATCTATTTTCATCACTTCTCTATCTGGGAACTTTGGATTATCCTGGTCAGAGCCAGTAGAAAATCCTAGTCGAAGCTAGATGATGTTGTTTTCAACTGACAAAAATGTATACGTTCTAATGAAATCAGCCTAAAAGTATAATCCTTTGGTGTCAGAAGGGTGCAAGTGCACTTGCACCCTTCTGACACCAAACGAAACAGGATTTTCATTGACACGTTTTTTATCAATAGCTTAAAAATATCGAAATAATTTTTCTTTTGGCCTGTGTCTTCTACAGAATGTTAATCTATACTTTAACTATCCGAAAAACAGTTTATCTCAGTTTTGATAAAAAATCACTTGCACCCCTCTGATCCTAAGTGCCTCAATTATAAAAAAAAAGTATGGGTGCACTCCTCTTCCTTTTTTATCTCCCCCTGAGAAGAATGTTCCAAAATTCACATTTCCAAATACTTTCCTATGACAAATTTGGCCCCAGTTGCTTAAAATGTTATCGTGTTTTTCGAAAAATCGTTTGAGAGCTTCAAGCATCTTTATTCATCTTCCACTGGAAAGAGGGAAGCATAGAAACATTTCTCATTTTAAAATATCCTTCCCAGTAGTCGGTTTCTGCCCTGTGACTTATCTTATGAATATTATGCATGGGCCTCCCGTCTCATCTGCCTATCTTACTCAATGAAAGGAATCCCAAATAATCAAAATACAATCTTATACCAAATTCGGAGCATTTCAACCGAAGATGTGAAGATCTTTAAAAAAAACTGTGTTGGCCACCTACCCTCTTCCTAATTGTTCATTCAATAGTCTTTTTCCGTATCCAAATATGTTCCCATGCCAAATTTAGTACCATTTGCTTGATTATTTTTCCAGTTAAGCAAAAAATTGTATGGAGCCCCCCCCCCCCCCTCTTCTGTTTCCCCAATGGAAGATGGAAAGAGCTTCAAACCATTTTGAAAACATTTCGTTCACCCAAATAAACTCGCATTCTAAATTTGATTCCCCTCGCTTGATCATTTATTGAATATTGCAAAAAAAATATATATATGAACCCCTTTCCCTCTTTCTATCCTCTCGATTAGAGTAGGGAGTGGTTTCAAACAATCATAGAACCTTTGCCCATATCCTACCATGCCAAATTGGTTCCATTTATTCGAACAGTTATCGAATTATTCAGTACAAATTGTATGGAAGCCTTCTTTAACCCCTCTGGAAGAAGTGAAACATTTCTCGTATCAAAACACCCACGCATGCCAAATCTGGTTCCATTTGCTTGATCAATTCTCGAGTTATGTAACAAATTTGTAAGAGTACTTCCCTCATCCTTTCGTATCTCCCCATTTGAAGGAGGGAGGGGAACTAAATATTCATAGAAATATTTCTCGTACCAAAATATTATCCCATGCCGAATTTGGTAACATTTGCTTGAATGGTTCTCCAGTTATGCAAATATTTCTCTTTTGCTTGGGAGATCTCCTCTCTCCTGCCAGTATGAGGGAGGGGTCAAAAACTGTAGTAGGAACTATCTCCGGTCTCAAAATCATCATTTGTTAAGTTTCAAGTAAATCGGATCAGTAGTTTCCGAGTCTATAGGGAACAGACAGACAAACAGATATTTTTATATGAAGAGAACAAAAATGCGGAACAAAAATTTGATATATGATGATAATGCTTCTTAATAAATTCTACCCGCTCATTTTCACAATCTTTCATTTCTTCTAACCTTCTATCCATCTATAACATTTCATAATCTTAAGATGTCCCTACTAAAAAGGACATCACTTTTCACCGATGAGGCCGATAAATTAAAGTAACAAACATTCATGTATCATTTTTGAATATCTGCCTTTGGTTTCGAAAAAAACGGTTTTTACTTCTATTCAATAGATTTTATAACATTATCCATTATTTACTTTTTTTTAAATGAACTCTGTGAGGAGTATTCACTCAACCATTCAGTCAGCAAATAAAGGCGTTGAACCGATTTTTTTCTATCGCTATTTAAAACTTTTGAACCGATTTTTTCTATCGCTATTTAAAACTATTGGGAACAGAACAGATGAAAATGATTGATAAAAAAAAGTGTATTTTTTTTTTAATTTTTGGAATAACGACAAACGATTCTTTTCAACACATTATTATATTTCTTTGATCTTTTCCTTCGTATTTTTTTCCTTTTTTGCAAGTCATGTTTTTTTTTGTCTTTGTATAAAGTATATATTCAAATTTGTTGTGTTTTACATTTTTCTCATATTTCAATAGAACCCATTTAACGCCTCATTTCATTAATTCTGCACTTAAATTTTTTGAAGATTTTTAAAGTCATTTTTGTCGAATCTTCACATACGGATTGGCAGTTGTTGTTCTTTTTCACAGTTTGGAGTGTTTCTATGACAAGTTTACCAGATCACCCAGATATCAATAACAAAATTTGGGAACAGCCCAGCCCGGCCCGGTTGCCGGATTTTATTGATAAAATTTGGGATTTTTCCTGGATTCATCCACTTAATTTGGCAAACAAAAAAAAAACAAATTTTGTTGTAAAAATTTTATATTAATGCCTCCAAAACTATTTTTTTTTGTTCAAGTTTTACAAAAATAATCATGGAAGGTTTTTTTTTTAGACTAAACTTTGATTTTCAATCTGTCGATTAGTTTCGATAAGATAAAAAAAAAGTTGAGTAATTTCTGGGTTTTGAAAATTTTACCATATATTGCACGGATTTTTGGTCGACAATTTAAAATTAAATTTCCGGATTTCGTCAGATTTTTAGATAATATAGCCCGGATTTGTCTCGCTCAGATACGTGCAGAAAAAGTTCTGGCCAACTTATTCTATGGTTATACACAAAAAAATTAACGATTCAATGAATTTTTCTATTATTTTTAACTTTATTTTTGCTTTATTTAACACATGTTTAAGTTTTCATTCATATATCAATGTTTGTTTGTACATGTTTTGAATTTGATTTTTATGAAAATAGTTTCACAAACTTTAACGTTTATATTAATGTTTATACCAAAAAGAACCAATTCAAAATTTTCGACATGTCCAGTTACAAATACAAAATTTAAAATTTTGATAAAAAAAACAATTGATCAACAATTGACAATTGAGTTTATAATTCTCGGTCAAGTCCTTTAGAAGGGATTCTATCTGAATTAAATAACAATCAAAAAAGCTTCCTAGCTCAATTCCTCGCAATGATGGTTGCAGATTATTTCGCCATCATCAACGAAGAAACTCATTAGCGTGTAAAGCAACTCTGAGGGGTTCCATATTTCATGGTCCATAATTTTCCTGTCAAAACAGCCGATCGAGGTTGGGTTTTGTTTTGTTTTTAGCTACTTATTCTTTTCCATCAACTCCGACGTGCAAGAAAATGCGGGGCAGTGGAAAAAGCATACTTAAAGCATCCAGAAGCCACACGAAAAAGAACCGATCCATGATGATTCACGCTTCTTTATTTAGGTGAAGACACAATTCTAGCACTCTTTCTATGGTATTGCGATTTGTAAATAGTTTGAATAGATGGATAGAAAAAAATCGAACGGTAAATACTGGTAAATTGTGGGGGAGTTGCAAAAAAAAAATATATTGAGGTTCTCTGTTCACTTATTGCTTCAGGCGGTTTTTGGAAGTAAATCGATCGAAGATGAGCTCATTTAAGTCTTCGTGGATTGAAAGAAACTTCAAATTTAGAAATAATTGAGGTTAATTTATTCTCTGAAACCTCTGATCACCAAAATTTGAATTCAAATTGAATTTTAATCATTTGTTTCACGACAATGTTTCCAAAACTAATCCAACTGCGTGTCTTCAACTCCGACAAAATGATCAATAAAAAGTGTGTGGGTCTGTGTTTGTTTTTTTTTCTTCTTTCTCTTACTACTAAGCTTCACTAATTGGAAACAAACTTCGAACACGACTTGCTCGAATTAAGCTGCACAACACAAACAAAACAAAAAATGGAAAATTGATGAACAAAAAAGATCCATTATGTTGGCCCCAGGGTGTGAAATGAATGATCAAATAGCGATATGGGGTGTGTATGTGATATTTGGTGCGTGTTTGTTATGAAACAATTTTGTTTGATTCATTAAGACATTAAGAAACTCGCTCAAATAAGCAAAGTCGAAAAAATCCTAAAATTAAAAAAAAATAGATTTTTTAAATGGTTTTTTTTAACTCTGACTTAATTTTGAGTACAATGCTTAAAATTTAAGGAGAAAATTTAAAATTTTATGTTAAAAATTCCAAATTTAAAGCTGTGTTCTATATTTCTTGATTATTTTCTCAATCTTAGAATCCCTTCTATTAATAACAAACATCCGTTCAGAATAGCTTAACAGAATGCCCATATTCCCCCAAGTAGATACCAGAAAAAATCAGCAATGCATGCAGATTCCCTACAATGGAACGTTACATAACTAGCTGTTCCTCTAGTAGTGAAAAAAAAAGACCGACGCCAATCCGATCAAACCTTTCGGCCAATTCGATTCTCACACGCATAAAGCTCAATCAACAAGGGCTGAATCGGTTGGCCAGTCTCCCTAACTGAATCCCATTGATGCGAATCGATGTACCGCATCAACCGGTTTTGGCTGCTCACTGAGGCCGGTTCCAGTCAGCCAGCCAGCCGGCCAAGATATTTACGTTTACCACGATGATGATGATTATTAACGGCCGCCCAGGGCGGCGTATGAATCTTGCACTCATCTGATGGTGTATTTTGAAATGAATTTTTCCGTTGAACTTCGATTATGAGCAATTTAATTCTCAAAATTAACTTCTCGTGCATTACGAGAAAAAGCTGTCAAAATAAAAGAATTTTACGATGTCTAGAAACATCCAATAATAGAATATAAGAAAACATATATTTTAAAAGAAAAATCTTTTGACTGGCACATATAGAAATCTATCCATCGTTTTAATCTTAAAATTTCGATATTTTTAGATTCTCAAGATCTTTAAAAGTTTCATTGAGTTTCTTGGAAAGCTGGTAAATTGAAAGTCGTTTTTTATTTTATTTTTTCTTATTTCAGTAGCAATTAGTTTAATAAACTGCATCCTTTACGAGTTTGACATAAAAAATCCACTTAATATTTTTTTTAAATAAAATTGTATAAACAAATAACCCTTACTTAAAACGACCTTGGTTGGCCTTCATGATTTACTAACCACGCTGTATATACTTTTCGGTGAAGCTTTGGTAATATTTCGGGGGGCGGGGAGGAGTTTCAGACAGGCCTTTAATCAGGCTTGGTGATATTATCTTCTTTTTGTATGTTAAAATTAAAAAATAAAATAACCTTTACGTTCCTAGTTGATGTAGGGTAAAAAAGTACAAAACCAAACAACAATATCCCAGTACACATTTATGTAGGTATATTAATCAACAAACTTTGTTATACGTTGTATGCAATATGCATACATAATTTTAATTTCTGTCTTAAGCGATAAAAATCATACAAATTGTACGATATTCAACACCTTATTCGTACATCCTGAAAGTATGCGAGAGAGCGCAAGTTATGCTCCCAATGCATGCGAACCGTAACCAGCGACAATATTTGCTGCTTTGCTCATTGGACATTTTTTCCAAAAGAACCATTAAATTCTTAGCAATCTGGTTGCACTGATTATCGTAAAGAAAACAAAAAGATTTTTTTCTCGCTTGAATCCCGCGCGAAAGAAAAATTAGCAAACATGGCTGACTTTTTTTCATATCCGATTTATACCCACTAAAAGTAACGATTTTAACGATCGTTTACTTGTTTGGTAGAAATTGCGATTCGGATTAACATTGTTAACGTTTTGAGCTATCTTTTCTAATGCGCTTTTAGTTTTTTTGGGATTATGCCAATTTTCAAAATTCCCAAATCCAAAACGTCGTAAAATATGGGCTATACAAAAAAGTCATCCTATTCAGATTTTTATTCTTGTTGCTGGATCAAATTTCAAATCCTTCTTTTATCACTCGGAGTTGGAATATCGCGTGGAGGGGATAATAAAAAAAATAATGCGAAAATCTTATAAATTTGAATTAATTGCACGAAAGCTTGTTGGCAACAAAATTTCATAAAATATCATCGCACAAAATCTATAAATCAAGTAATTTTTTATTGAAAAATTCAAAAAAAAAATCAGTAAAACAAAAGGTGAAATAACTCCCATCTTCCAAAATTTCTTATTTGGTCTTATAATCTTTCGGAAATTTGAATAATTTTTCGAAATCTACATACACTTAAAACTTTATCTATTTCCCCTTTCGGTTTTAATTTTGGAAATCTCGAAAGGGGGAGGGGGGTTGGTGACAAAAGAAGAAATTGATATTTGTTCCAATAGGTACATGAAAACATTTACAAGAATTTGGTACATGAAACAGCTCGAAAATATTAAAAGCAATGGTTAGTGCTTTATTCACATCACCTATTGGCTGGCTTGTTGAGTCTTTAAGTTCTTATCTGAACCAATTAACGTTATCGTCAAGAAAAAATTACAATTGATTTTTTCTATTTTAAAGACTATTAAAGACAAAAATCAACAAAAAGGAGGGGGGCAAAAGAAATTAGAATAACTTGAAAAATTTCAATTTTTAAGCCGAATTACTTTAAAATGCATGAAACGTTAAGATCTGATGTTATCGCGAAAAAAATGTTTTTGCCTAAAATTGACTTTCGGGGACCTAGTTGCCTTTCTGGAAAACGGTCGGCCTTCGATATGACATGATTCGGCTGCCACCCTTATATACATATGAACACAAGACCACTGCATGCTTTGTATGAGAATTACAAATTAATACATTTTGACAACTTCCATTACTTTTTTGTTGTTGTTTTTACTGCCACCAATAGCAATAAAAATTTTGGAAGCGATTCATTCAATCCTGAATAATTTTGCATTCAAAAATCGTCAGAGATGTACTGAAAGTTCTTAAAAATATATCTTTGGATTTTAAATATTCCTTCATTCTTGCAGTACATTTCATGTAAACAAACCTTAAACCTTACTTCTACCGCAGAAAAGCTATTCAATCTTATGCAAAAAAATATTTTTTTCTAAAATTGATTTTTGACTGCTCATTTAACTGCTGTTCAACTGTAGGGTGGAAATATAAAAAATGCAAAAAAACGGCTTTGCATAGCCAATGAATTTTTGATTTATTTATACTTGACATAAACATGTTTTGAAATTTTTGCAAGCCGAACCTGCCATTTTGATATAATTTTCAGTGATTTCAGATTATCTATTTTGAAATGGTTATAACTTTTTTCATGAAATACTTAGCTTCTTCTCATGTTACCAAAAAAAAGCTTAAGAATAGGTGAAATCAATAATTAAAAACAAACTTTATTTCAAGCTTATCGGCTAAAGCTTTTCTGAATGATTTAAAAAGCAAACATTTCTTCTTCCATGGAAAATTCTTATTCGGGAATCAACCAAATCTTTTCAAATTTTACACTGATGCTTGTTGACCCAAAAGTCATCGAAAAAACATATGAGAGAAATATTCAAATGCAAAAAGGTCTAATGTCTATCTGAAGCTTAAACATTTCAATGTTACTATTAGTTGGCTTCTTGGCTTTTATTTTCGTTTAGCAACAAACAATGTGTGTGTCTTAAACAGTTGACGTTTCAAATTAGTTTTCGCTAGTTTTTTTAGATGATGATAGAAATTAAAACAATTTAGCAACCATTAGTTTTCTCAATTTGAATAAATCCTTTCCATTTAAACTTTCTTAAAGCTACTAAGCTTTAAGTTTCAGTTTATATTTCTTAAACTGATGGACAGAAGTATTCGAAACATACTAATTCATCGCATTTTTATTTAAGTATAACTCCAAACAGTTTATGATATTTATATATTTTTAAACTGTGACACAGAGATGAGTTTTGACTCAAACATTCAGTCAGCCAATTTTTTTTGTGAATAAATGAATCCGAAACCGAAGCCCATGTATTAACATTCTACTACAGGAGACAACCTGGCGTATGAAAGTTATACTGGTCGAGTGTCGAAATCTATCGGAATGAAAGGAATTTTTCTCCCAAGTAATCATCATCATTTGTGTTGTCTTTTTCTATTTCCATCATTTCATTTTACGATAGTTAGACTCAAATTTCGACATTTTTAGTAGTCGACCAGTATAACTTTCATATGCCAACGCCAGGTTGTCTTCTATAGTAGATAGTTCAAACATCGGTCTCAGAGAGGCTCAAGATGATTTTTTTGAGTTATTTACGTTAACTAAAGTTGTTTAAAATGTGTGAAGCAATTCTAAAAAAAGTTTGGAATATTTAAAAAAAGTGAAAGATGTAGAAACAATAAAAACGTTAACAAAAAAAACCAAAAATGTTGAAAACTTCTGTCTACTTATATACACTTAAAAACATTAAAACTTACATACACTTAAAAACATTAAAACATTACATACTTTACCACTAACAGTATTAAAAGTGTTGACTATGAAGAGTTCGACTGTATGTTTAAGTTTTCAAAAAACGGCATATCAGTCCAGCTTTAATAAACGTCGTTTATAACAACGAAATTTCAGTTTTTGAGCGAGGTATTAAAAGCTTTGATACTATGGTACATTATTACTGAATTCTGTCAATTTTAAATTAACCAAATTGAATACCAAACTTTTACAAAAGGTCTGAGGGGAATAACCCAAAATTGTATCAAGTATAAAATTGTGATTCTGAAAGAAATATCTTGAAGATCGGTATGAGTATCTACAATAGCTCAAAGTACAAAATGAGAAACTGTATCAAGAACTACGAGAAAAGCATTGAAATTGATATCAAAGAATCATAAATAGTTATTGATGCAACAAGTTGCAAAAGTATATTTTTTTAGCACGAGTCGCACATTTAACTAACGAGGCTTGCAAAGGCATACCTTTTTATATAAAAAAAAATCTCTGACTATAATTTTTCAGACGATGCTAAAGCGGTAGGCATAACGAGAAAATAGTTATAAGGTCCTAAAGAGAGAGAGAGAGCATTATATGTTTCATGAGTAGGATATTGCAAAAAATTGCCAGAATTTTATCAGCACGTATCCGGGCAGTTTAAAAAAAACAGGTAAAATCCGAGCATTTGATTTCCAAATGGACGACCAACATTCCGAGCAATATAACGGCAATTTTTTTCAAAACCATAAATTGCTAAAAAATATCAATAAAATTTTATTGTTTTTATGAAATGAATTTGCGGCTTTATCGGTGAAGGTTAAAGAGTTGAAATGAAAGACGGATAGAAGAACAGAAGAAAATTCTTCGCTCTTCGCTCTTTTCACCACCTTAGAATTTTCTTCTGTTCTTCAATCCGTCTTTCATTTCAACTCTTTAACCCTCACCGATAAAGCCGCAAATTCATTTCATAAAAACAAATTCACGGTGATTTCTCCTCTTAAAATAATAAAATTTTATTGAAAAAAAATTCTACAAAGCTAAGCGACAGATTTTTAAGTTGTATTTTGGGCTTCCAAAAAACCTTTCATGATAATTTTCATACAACTTGCTCAAATTATTTCGTATCGGAGGCATAAATTTAAAAAACTTTACAACAAATTTGATTTGTTAGTTTTGTTTGATTTTCCAAGTAAAGTAATGAATCCGGACAAAATCCGGACTATTTTCAAAGAAATCCGGGCAACCAGGCCAGGCCGTACTGTTCCCATATTTTGTATTAAATGTAGATTTTCCGTCCAGTTCTAAATCCAGTTACTAAAATCGGGGTGTATGAAAAACCAGAGCTTTTTATATAATCGCTTTTTACTAATTAAAACTAAAACGCAGATTACAAAGCAATTTCTTGAATCCTTAGGGAATTCTTTTAACCAAAAATGTGCACTTTTAGAAACCATCACTGGTATGGATTGCCAGATCCCGTATTTGGTTGAAATAAGAGTATGTCTTGTAAATTTATGGTGTCAATAAGCTTAGCTTTTCTGGATGAATATATGACTATCTGAAAAGAGAAGTGTAAAAATCCTATATTCATTTAAGAGAGTTGAACAAGATTCACTTCAAGATGTCGGGTTTTTTTGTGTGTTTTTAAATTGAAAAAAAAATAAACGACATTCAAGCGATTTTTATAATGCTAAGGGGAGCAGCGGGCTATATGCGCCTATTAAGCAGAATACTAATTTAATCAAATATTACATCGAATATGTTTACAAAAACTATATACACATGAGCAGACATCTGTTTTCTATACATTGGAGTAATTTTTATGTTGAAATCTCTTTCAGTTTTCGAGATATCGATATTATTATAACTGTTGTCAAAATTGCCGAATCTCAAACCGTGCGGGCTTAATGCGCCTATTTATGTTTTAGACAAAATTTCTGTTTTTTGGCAATATTTGCATATAATTTCATTGGAAATGCTAGAAATATGTAACTTTCATACGAAAAAGCTGAAGTTTTATAAAAATCTATTTCTTGTGTTATTTTATAGAATAAAACAAAAGTAAGGGTTGCTATATTATGGAGGCAGTTCATCCATTGGAAAAACTTTATCAAATCTGTTTTGAGATCTTCAATTCTCTCTAAAGGTGTTAATTAGAGCTTAAAATCATATATTTATTCAATTTAACCTGTTATTTTAGGATAGCGGCATTTTGAAAACATGATGGGGACATACAAAACACTTTCTTATTACACTTTCCAATCATTGTTAAACCTGCATAAAAACTTAAATTTGTTTTAATTCTAAGGTTCGTTCGAATAAGAAACAAAAACCACCCAATTTTATGTTTTGAGCTTCTTTAAGTATAATTTTTAAAAGTCAAAACATTACATCAAAAGGTATCAAAACCTTGTATGCATTTTTAAATTTTTTTTGAGTTGGTTTATTCATAATATACTTTGTTGTCTTAAGTTCAAAGCACATCACCCTCAAGATGCATTGATTAGATATGTTAACAATGTCTTGTCAGCCATTTCGTCAAACGGCCGTAGGCGCATTTAACCCGATAGGCCCATTTAGAAAAACCTTTCCCCTATATGAGTGTCGTTATCATCTTTGGATCCGTCCAAAATTCTGATTAGATACGTGTTTCAATGGATTAAGTCTTAAAAATAATTATCTGTGCTTAGATTCTTATCAACCATATTGCCTTATTTTAAATGCAGATTAAGACTTTTCACATAGAAATTAACTAAATATATCTAGATCGGCTTATGTTTTGCTTTCACTATAAAACTACAAAATACCAACTAATCAGATCCAATATTCCAATCGCGTCATTTTACGTTCGTGAATAAATCAGCCTAAAAAGTAATTACACCTTCCCGTACCTCGCTTATTATTTTGGCTTTTTCTTCTTGCCGTTAACACGTTTGACGTCTTAACCGATTCGTCCGTCCGGTTTTCAAGTTTGCAGTCTAGTCGCGGCTGGAGACAAGTTGTGTTTGGTGACACCCAAGCACAAAATTGCATGTTCCGATTGCATAAACCCGGCACGGCGAAACGTTTTCTTCTTATTAACTAGGGAGGCTTTCTTTCAAATTATCTACGCGCAAACGCGAGAAAGAAACCGAACCGCGTGACAAGATAACAAGCCCCCCGGGACCGGCAAATTTTGCTGTTTCTTGACTCTTCGTGATTCGTGATTTGACTTTTTAGTGCGAAAGTAGGTACCTTGCCGTTAGTTTGTTTTGTGTATTTCTGTCCATCCGAAAACACACACCTGTGCCGTGTTTAGATTAACTAATTTGCATGCTTGGTACTGAATTTGAATGCACTTCGACGCGGTGCTCTTGGTGGGAGGTTGTTGAACTTCAATTACGATCAATTTGCTTGAGGAGGTTAAAACCATCTGAAAATTGTCCTCTCGTTAATCTTATTTCTTAAATATTTGCACTTCAAGTAAGTAAATTTAATAATAAATGAAATCCATATCTTTTGAGTCTCGTCTAATCTTCTAGGGTTAACTGAAAATTTTAAGAATGCTGACAAGGAGCAATTTGATAGACCAAATAAAAATTTAAGTCAACTAAGAAAAAACGAATAACGAAAAAGGTTAAAATTTCTTAAGAAAAGACAGAATTGAAAAAATCAGTCTTCGAGCTTTTTATAAAGAAATAAATGGTTTTTTTCCTAGATCAACCTTGTTTCCAAAATACCATAGGATGAACATAATCAGATTCTTAAAGCTTGCTACATCATGCTACTATATTTGTTCGAAGTTAATATAAAACAACTGTCAGGTCAGACCAAGTTAAGAAAAAATGCGATCGATAGCTTTATTTCTTACCTTTTCGTAAAAATCATTGATGTTAAAATGTTGAATTAATGCTTGAGGTTTAACCATTATAAACTCTGGACTGAACTTCAAAATTATTAACGTAGTTAATATTTCCGGGTTCATCACTGACTCTTAGTTTATCAGTCTAATTCATCATACTTGAGAAGGATGTGAGTTCTTTTTTCATTTATTTTTTAATCAGCTTAATGCACTTTTGCTAAGAGATTGCCTTATAAAGATTTCTGAGACCATACTTTAAATATTTCAAAAACTTAAAAGAATCCATTTTTCAGATTTCGTGACCTTCTAAAAGCAAACTGCAAGTTCAATTCTGGTAGTTTCCTCGAAACGCACCATGGTGCGTTTTTTTTTCACAAGCTGCTCTTTCAACCCGCTGATTTTGAAATTTTATAAGGAATTAATGCTTAATTAATTTTAATCCAAACGCTCAGGTTGTCCTCTCAATTCGCCTTTCGACTACAAGCTGTCCTCTCGTCTCGCTTGAAATTTGCGTTAATATGCACTGGTGGTACACCCAACTCGTCATCAAATTTCAAGCTCTCCTCTCAACTCACTAGAAATGCTTATCAATACAAAATGGGAATCAAAGTGTATTCCCAACGCTCAGACTGCCCTCAATCCCCCCTCCCCCCTAGAATGTCAAAGTGTCCACCCAACTCGCCATCCAATTTTAAGCTGTCCTCTCAACTTGCTTGAAGCTCTAATCAAATTGTCAGGCTGTCCTCTCGACTCGCCTTTCATTTTCAAGCTGTCTTTTTAACTCGTTTGGTGGTGGTCCTTCCAACTGTCCTCTAAATTTACTAAAAATTCTCATCAATTTGTTAGGCTATCCTCTCAACTCGCCATCCAATTTCAAGCTGTCTTCTAGTCTCGCTTAAAATTCTCATCCAATTGCCGGGCTGTCCTCTCAACTCACCATCCACTTTCAAGCTGTCCTCTTGTCTCACTTAAATTTTAATCAAAATGCTCAGGCTGTCCTCTCAATTCGCCTTTCGCCTACAAGCTGTGCTCTCAACTCGCTTAAAATTTGCGTCAATATGCACTGGCGGTCCTCCCAACCCGTAATAAAATTTCAAGCTATCCTCTCAACTTGCTAAAAATGGTTATCAAAACGCTCAGATTGTCCTCACCCCTCCCCCACTCTCTAAAATTTCAAAGTGTCTTCTCAACTCGCCATCCAATGTCGCTTGAAGTTTTTATCAAATTGTCAGGCTGTCCTCTCAACTTGAAATTTGCGTCGATATGCAATGGTGGTTCTTCCAACTCGCCATCTAGAACAAGATGACTGTCGTCTGAACTCGCTTGAAATTCTCATCAAATTGCCAGGCTGTCCTCTCAACTCGCCATCCAATTTCAAGCTGTCCTCTTGTTTCACATTAATTTTAATCAAAACGTTCAGGCTGTCCTCTCAACTTGCCTTTCAACTTTAAGCTGTCCTCTCAATTCGCTTGAAGTTTGCGTCAATATGCGCTGGCGGTCCACCCAATTCGTCATCAAATTTCAAGCTGTCCTCTCAACTCGAAATTGTTATCAAAATGCTCAGACTGTCCTCAATGCTGACCAACCCCCCTCCCCTTAAAATTTCAAGGTGTCCTCCCAACTCGCCATCCAATTTTAAGCTGTTTCCTCAACTCGCATAAAATTCTTATGAAATTGTCAGGCTGCCCTCTCAACTCGCTGAAAATTCGCCTAATATGTACTGGCGGTCCTCCCAACTCGTCATCCAAATTTAAGCTACTCTCCCAACTCGCTTGAAAATCTAGTTAAATTGCCAGGCTGTGTTTTCAACTCGCCATCCAATTTCAAGCTGTCCTCTCGTCTCACTTCAATTTTAATCACAATGCTCAGGCTGTCCTCTCAACTCGTCTTTATACTACAAGCTGTCCTCTCAACTCGCTTAAAATTTGCGTCAATATACACTAGCGGTCCTCCCAACTCGTAATAAAGTTTCAAGCTGTCCTCTCAACTAGCTAGAAATGGTTATCAAAACGCTCAGACTGTCCTCACTCCCTTCCCAATCCCTAAAATTTCAAAGTGTCTTCCCAACTCGCCATCAAATTTTAAGCTGTCCTCTCAACTTGCTTGAAGTTCTAATCAAATTGTCAGGCTGTCCTCTCGACTCGCCTTTTATTTTCAAGCTGTCCTCTCAACTCGTTTGGTGATGGTCCTTCCAACTGTCCTCTAAATTTGCTAAAAATTCTCATCAATTTGTCAGGCTATCCTCTCAACTCGCCATCAAATTTCAAGCTGTCTTCTAGTCTCGCTTAAAATTCTCATCAAATTGCCAGGCTGTCCTCTCAAGGCACCATCCAATTTCAAGCCGTCCTCTCGTCTCACTTCAATTCTAATCACAATGCTCAGGCTGTCCTCTCAATTCGCCTTTATACTACAAGCTGTCCTCTCAACTCGCTTAAAATTTGCGTCAATATACACTAGCGGTCCTCCCAACTCGTAATAAAGTTTCAAGCTGTCCTCTCAACTAGCTAGAAATGGTTATCAAAACGCTCAGACTGTCCTCACTCCCTTCCCAATCCCTAAAATTTCAAAGTGTCTTCCCAACTCGCCATCAAATTTTAAGCTGTCCTCTCAACTTGCTTGAAGTTCTAATCAAATTGTCAGGCTGTCCTCTCGACTCGCCTTTTATTTTCAAGCTGTCCTCTCAACTCGTTTGGTGATGGTCCTTCCAACTGTCCTCTAAATTTGCTGAAAATTCTCATCAATTTGTCAGGCTATCCTCTCAACTCGCCATCAAATTTCAAGCTGTCTTCTAGTCTCGCTTAAAATTCTCATCCAATTGCCGGGCTGTCCTCTCAACTCACCATCCACTTTCAAGCTGTCCTCTCGTCTCACTTCAATGTTAATCCAAACGCTCAGGCTGTCCTCTCAACTCGCCTTTATACTACAAGCTGTCCTCTCAACTCGCTTTAAATTTGCGTCAATATGCACTGGCGGTCCTCCCAACTCGTAATAAAATTTCAAGCTGTCCTCTCAACTTGCTAGAAATGGTTATCAAAACGCTCAGACTGTCCTCACTCTCTTCCCCATCCCTAAAATTTCAAAGTGTCTTCCCAACTCGCCATCAAATTTTAAGCTACCCTCTCAACTTGCTTGAAGTTCTAATCAAATTGTCAGGCTGTCCTCTCAACTCACTTGAAATTTGCGTCAATATGCAATGGTGGTCCTTCTAACTCGCCATCTAGAATAAAATGGCTGTCGTCTAAACCCGCTTGAAATTCTCATCAAATTGTCAGGCTGTCCTCTCAACTGGCCACCCAATTTGAAGCTGTCCTCTCGTCTCACATAAATATTAACCAAAACGCTCAAGCTGTCCTCTCAACTTACCGTTCAACTTGAAGCTGTCCTCTCAATTCGCTTTTAAATGGCGTCAATATGCACTGGCAGTCCACCCAATTCGTCATCAAATTTCAAGCTGTCCTCTCAACTCGCTAGAAATTATTATCAAAAAGCACAGACTGTCCTCACCCCCCCCCCCCCCCCCTAAAATTTCAAGGTGTCCTCCCTACTCGCCATCCAATTTTAAGCTGTTCTGTCAACTCGCTTAACATTCTAATCAAATTGTCAGGCTGTCCTCTCAACTCGCCTTTCAATTTCAAGCAGCCCTTACAACTCGCTGGAAATTTGCTTCAATATGTACTGATGGTCCTCCAAACTCGTCATCCATTTTTAAGCTATTCTCCCAACTCGCTTGAAAGTCTAATTTAATTGCCAGGCTGTCCTCTCAACTCGCATGAAATTGCAATCAAAACGCTCATGGTGGTCCTCTCAATTCGCCTTTCATTTTCGAGTGATCCTCTCAAATCCCTTGAAGTGCGCGTTGATATGTTCAGGCTGTCCTTTCAACACTCCTTCCTATCTCAAGCTTTCCTCTCAACTCGCTTGAAATTGTGAAAAACATGTCCAAGTTGTCCTCACCACTCGCTCAATATTTAATTTCGGTTGTCCCTTTAACGGATTTGAAATATTCGTTGATTTTTTTTTTTTTCAACAAAGTCAATTAACGAATTCGTCAAACTACTTATTCAATGTAAACCACTTTTTCATATTAACTTTTTCCCAAATAGCAATCGGATGTCATCAAAACTGCTTTTCTAGAAGAAAATATTTTGGCAAATTCAGGAAAAAAATAAAACAAACTAGGTAAAGAACGTAAACGTCCGATTTTCCTGTTTTTATGGGTTTTTGGCTTCGTGATGTCAAAAAAATCATTTTCTCTGACCTTCAGAGGACATGCAATCTACGCCTTTCGTGAAAAACTTTAAAAAAGTTTGCACGTGCATAAAGTTTAAATAACTTGAAAAGGAAAATAATAAATTTTCTTTAAAAAATATCGACCGGAACGAAACCAAAGATCTAAAATAGGAAAAATAATCATAATCAACTTTGGGGGATTATTTGATAGAGTAATGAACATTTTTACACCATTAAGTAGATGAAATAGAAAGTTTGACAACATAATTTTGAGAGGATATTATCTGAAATAGCTCTTAAAAAGCTTCTCATAAAACTTT
This sequence comes from Uranotaenia lowii, assembly GCF_029784155.1. Lineage (NCBI taxonomy): Eukaryota > Metazoa > Arthropoda > Insecta > Diptera > Culicidae > Uranotaenia > Uranotaenia lowii. Next base: position 30,363,253 of record NC_073691.1, on the reverse strand, counting down.
AGCGTTCAAGTACTGTTATTTAGATACTGTTATTTAGGTTTGTAAGTCGCGAATGCCATAAAGATGGTAAAACGACTATAATCGAAACAAAACAAAAAAAAAGATATTTTGTCTTTAAAACCTCCTGCAACCTGCTTTACTTATTATGTCTGGTAATTTTTCTTAAAGAAAAACTACCTTTTTTAAATTAAACTCTAAAAAATCAAAAAGATTGTTTGAAAAGTTCATTATCACTTTTGAACGATTCTATGATTTATACATTTAATGATCGCATCTTGTAGTTATTTGGTCAAAATTCAATCAATTTTGATTAGGCGATTTTTATGATAATTTTTTTTTTGGAATTTGGTGATTGAAATAGGACTTCAGATGAATTCATCTGAGAATTATTGCTTAATTCAATCAAATGTCCAACAATTTGGATAACAAATTTGATTTTTTTTTTTACTTTTACTACAACTATTCATCAAAATATTAAAAAAAAAAACAGCGCAAGCTTTTTGACAAAAATCTAGCTAGCAAGAAAATAATTCCAAATAATTTTTCACTGTTGAATATTTTGAGTGTTGATTCATTTAATTAAAGTTTATTTATAAAAAAGGGATGATGAAGCTTCAAACTTCATACAATAATATTGGTTTGTAGATTCAGGAACCAAAAAATTATAATATTTATCTTACTAATTACCCAAAGGTATCTTATTTTGAAGTTTCGGAATTCTAAGTCTGATCAAACGATAAAAACAATAAAGGAAGAGTTCTAAGAAAAAATGCTTTTGAAACACACCTTCAGTAAACATTTTGAGATGTTAACTCCTGCTTATGGCAGATCAAATCAACCAATTCATTAAGTTTTATAATTTTTTTTTTCATTTAACAATTTACTTTACCCAAAATTTGTTGAAATACTGCAGTAGAACATACCTGAAAGAAGAAAAACAAAAATACGGATTAGATGCTGGTAAGAAAAATGATTGTAAAAACTGAAAAACCGACATTTGAAAGTGTTATAATTATCAGGAAATAATTCCAAGTTTCATAATAAACACCTTCACTGACAGCATAAAGAAGAGCCCAAAGCAACAATGGGTCAGAAAAACAAACATCACCCATCATTACCCAACGGCTTCTCTTTCCCATGAGAAATAATGGAAATCTAGCCGCGTTGCATATTTACCATTTCAACGGCCATAAAGCCTTCCCAGAAAACAGTGAAACGAAAAACATAACTAATATGTATGAAAAAACAACTTCCCAATATTGCTCTCGGTCTTGGCGAGCCGAGGCATTTCAATTGCAGCATGGATGCTGCTGCACTTTGCCATGATGCCCATAAATTACTGGCTCCTTCAAACAGAGACTTCAGGGGAGAACTCAAAAACTTCCACTCATATATGAAAGCGCGGAATGTTTTCGCTTTCACTTTTCGCAAACATAGCACTGAGGTGCCCGAAAAGTCTGAGCTCGCCCTCTTCTGAACAAGTATGTTTAATCGATTTTGAGACCACAATGTCTCGAGGGGAAGTCTTCCGAGTTTTTCTGAAGCTAAGCAAAATGAATGATGATAAATGAAAAAATTAGAAACAAAATTTGAAGTTTGCTTAAAAATTCTTCATTGGCAACACAGATTTTTTAAGGAAAAAAAGTTATTAGGTGCTGCCAGAATAATTTTTAAGAAAAAAGCTTATCTGAAAAATAAAAAAATAAAATAAAATATAAATAAATATTATATCACTATAATTATCAGCGGTGGACATCGTGAAACTACCATCGCTTTCAATTTACTTGGGACTCACACTTGATCGGAATCTTTCTTTTAAGAATCACATTGAAGATATTCAATCTAAATGTAATAAATACACTAAATCTCTTTATTCTCTCATCAACAGGAAATCCCGGTTGTGTCTGCGAAATAAGATGCTCATCTACAAACAAGTTTTCCGACCAGCGATCATGTATGCAGTTCCGATTTGGTCTAGCTGCTGCGCGACGAGGAAGAAAGCCATCCAGAGGATTCAGAACAAGGTTCTGAAAATGATTTTGCGGCTTCCACCTTGGCACAGCACCGAAGATCTTCATCGGATTGCGGGCATTGAATCGATCGGAGAGATGGCCAACAAAATTATCTCCAACTTCAGAGGCAAATCGATGCAGTCTTCCATCGCAGAGATTCGTTCTCTTTATGTTTAGTTTAATTTTAGGATAGTGTTTCGTTTTAAGTATAAAATATTTTTGCTATTACAGGATGTTCTCCTACATTAAAAACTTGATTGCGCTCAGCAAATTTAAATCTTATAAATAAACTAGCTGATTTTACCCGGCTATGCTCGAGTTCACATAAAACATAAATCAAAATGAGTCGTTTGACTTTTAGAATTTTTATATTAAACTATATCATTATAAGCAATTTTGCGCATCTTTGGCCATTATTTAGTTTTTTATTGAGATTATTCACTGTGTTTATCGTTTTCATATTATAGAAAAACTTAAAGGTATGAGCTTTAAATTAAAAGACATACAAAATAATTTCCCTATGAAAGCTTATTCATCACGATATACATTTTTTTCATCCACCATTTTTTAGGAAGCTTGAAAAGATTTGGACTTTTATTTGTTATCTTCAAATGATCAAATATATTGATATCTTTCGCATCCTGCCTCTAATAAAAATCTCTTTTGGATATCATTCCACTTTTCAAGACGGATGGTCTCCCTGTACAATGGTATATCAGACCTTTATCTACCTTGAAATTTCTAAACAAACATCTGAATCTGGTTAAACCATGATGAAGACTCACATTGCATGTTTTAAACTATTTGTGTACTTTTTTCGCTTTTTAATTTTACACTGTTTTATGAGTTCTTGGTCTTAAATGTGAAAGTTCAACATTTAGTTTTTTGAAGTTTTTGAAAACAAACCAACTCTGAACCGAAGTAACCATTCTAATTTTATAGGTGAGTTACATTTCAATGTTCCTATTCTTGGACATTCATCCCATTAATGCTTGTGACGTGTGATCAATTTTAAAGTTCATTTGTATAAATTCGCAGTACTAAACGGTTCTACTATAAGTTTTATCTAAATTGGATGGTAGAATTGAACAAATTGACTCAAAAGTAATAAATTGGCCAAAGAAATAGAACTGCATAAAACTGAAAACCTCAGATTTAATTTATAAAAGTTTCATGTAATGGATTTGTTTCCAACGGAACCAAAAGATTTACCAGATAATACACGATCAATTTTCTAATGCCCCGTTAAAATTCCCCGACGGCTATTTAAGCGTTGAAATCGAGGCCTTCAACTTATAACTCTGAAACTTATTATTTTTTTCTTTCTCTATGAGAGATTCTAAAAATTCGACAATAGTTGGTTCTTAAAAGCTGAAATTAATGAAAATCGGTTCATTCAACTGAAGAAGTCAATTCACTGTTCACTGTTCAGTTCACTGTATATTTATGTAGACTCTCAAAGCACCCCAGCGACGGTAGGGAGCACTTTGAAAATCACTACAATTCTATTCAATATATTTTTAACAGGCTAGTTGTATTTTTCAATCCAAAATGTAGGCTCATTATTGCATTCAAATATCTCCTACCAGTACCACGTGCTTAGAACAGAAGAAGGAATAAAAATACCCGCCGAAATTCCCCCTTTCAAATTTCCAATGATCAGCAAGCTTTGATTTGCTTTCCAGTATACGTGAACTTTGAATGGTCGTTGCTAATGCTCGGCCCATAATGATGGTGAAAAAAAAAACCACGCCAAAGGAAACGAAAATCGGCTGCCAAAATGTGTGCCATGACTTTTGGTTTGTGTGAATAAAACCGAAAGTTGTATGGGAGGGTCCCTTTTCTTAGGTGGGAGGGGCTCATAACTATTACTAAAACCTTACCCTGGTTCAACTACATCTCTGTACCAAATTTCAGGCTGATCGGTTCAGCGGTGTGGATTTGTATAGGGTGCATACAAACAAACAAACATATATAGTCCAACTCATCTTTATATATTAGATTTTTATAATCTAGTTAACTATAGGGCTATGAACAGTTCATTATTGAGCTGAACACCTAGTTTAATGCAATAATGTAATATAAGTGTAATGATGATTTGATACAAATAAAGACATATTTAAAAAAAAAAAAAAAAAAAAAAAAAAAAAAAAAAAAAAAAAAAAAAAAAAAAAAAACCATCGCTTTCAAACTGAAACTTGAAGATGGCAAAAAAGGGGCTCAGCTTATTTCTTGGAACCACCAAACTCAATTTTGAGATCAAATGTCGAAACCTTTGCAATTTGAACGATGCAGGCAGAAAATTTGCTTGCCAAGACAGCATCAATTCGACCTCGAACTTTCCGAAGCTTCCGTTTAGGTCATAATTTGGAGATTGGATCATTAACATCGGCTTAATAACATTCCGAGCAGACTTTGATGCCTAAATCGATGGCAAATGGTAGCCAAAACAATCTATCCATGCCAAAACAATAGCATAATTTGGTGTTGTTTTGATTTCCCGATACCAAAATTAGGTTTCATTAAATTATCAATATGCTTAAATTCAATGACAAACCAATACCAAAGTAAAGCATCAAGAGCTGAATGTTAGCCGTTAATTCCGAAGAAGTTTCAAATTTTGGTTGTACTTGATACCTAAAACTGGCATAGTTGTAGGTTTCAGAGAAACCTACACTTGGATTAACTTCATATCCATATAAGAAAATTGAGACCTTAATTTCGGCACTGCACCACCTTCATTCGGGCAGAATGATACCAAATTTCGCTAGCAGGGTCTGATGGCAAAATTAGGTATCATTTTGCCAGAAAAGTCTGCTCGGGGTTGCAGCATTGTATTGCAGTGTCTGTCTTTTGACAATTTTCGCACCATTATTTGGCCAATTCAGCTACAAATGGAGGAAATTGCAGACATTTACATCATGATCTTATGATGATGTAATTTTCATAATCGTTTTTGAACCAATTTTTAAAACCACCGAAAGAGTTCATCGGAAGAATTTTCGGCAACAATCGAGGAAAACAATCCCTATAAATGTACAAAAACGACACTGAACTTTAATTAAAATGGCAACTGACAAAAGCCGGCTCCAGATTTCACAATTGACACAATTGTTGTCACTTTTGCATCCGACTAATTGAAATCGATCACCCGAATCCCACACGGGTGCCCTCGACACAGAAAAACCTCTTCTATGAATGGAAACTTCCAAGCGACGAGACGATTCGCAAAATGCTGCGCAACGATTTTTATTTGTTGTCTCCATCAACAACATCCATCCGTACGTCGATGCTTATGTTTGCTAACATAACATTCGATTGAGGAATGGACCCATTCGTTCACAAGTAAGTAAGTATGATCTGGACCAGTGAATTCGCTCGCAAAAGTCAGTCTCTAGCATTGCTTTATTTTTACAGGCGTTCTGTGTTGTGCTCCACAATACATAGGAACACGTATGTCGGATGCTGGATGTTGGATTTAATTCCGATTAACGGACGTGCCTTTATGTGGTAAATCGGGTTGAATGAAAAATTGTTCAGATCGATACGTCCCGATATTGAGGAATGGCTAGCGATTCGAACTAGTTGGTTGCAGCATTGAAATGCCATATGGTACACGTGTGGGTTCGGTTAAGAGAACGGAATCAACCTTCGGAACTAGGAAATTGAGTCGAACAAAACTATCATTTAATCAGGGTGGCCAAAACTTTTTCATGTTGAAATTCCCGGTTTTTTTCCCGGTTTTTCTCGGCCATGAATTCAAGGGTTTCTAGACATTGATTGTCATATTTCGCTAAAATATAACAACATTTTCAACTTGTTTCATTGATTTTGTTGCTTTATCACACTTATATCATTGAACATTTAGACGAACTTGATTCAATTTTGTTAAATTTTTATCAATTTTTTTTTTAAATGATTCAGAAAACATCCTACACAAAAAAGTTTTATGTGTCACAAAACTGGGATTAACGAAACTATGATGAGTTTAAAACATATTTTTGAGGAATGTTTTCCAATCACGCTCACGAGAAATTTAAAAATAGTTTATAAAACAGTACATTTCAATCCGTTTTAGGAACCAAAAATGATAAAATGTGATATTCCATCATTTTTTTAGAAGTTACACTGCCAGTTTAACAAAATCAAGGGTGTTCTAAACGTCGAGCCAATCAATTTAAAAAAAATTAAATTAATTTTTCAAATATGTAATTAAAGTAGTTTAATCAAATCATTAATCAAACATTGTTTTTGCATCTTTAGAAGTTCTCATTGCAGAATTTGGAAATCACGGTCTCAATTTTGAATTCTAATTTCAAAAGTTTAACAAAATATCGGCAAAGTGTTCCGAAGACTATAATTTACAGTTCTGTGGACTATTTAACAGCATATCAAAGTTTAAGATATCAAAAACTTATAAAAAAAAATCAATTCAGATTCACCCACTGTATTTTGAAAACTTTAGCAAAGAAATTTCAATTTGAGAGGAAAAATTTGCAAAAGGATATCAAAATTTTGAATATTTAAAAGGCTTTTGAAGCCAAAGGGGCAGGCCCGTGCGAAGGACCTGTCTATGGGGGGGGGGGGGGGCTAGGGGATTTTAAAATTCAAATTCAGCTAAAAACGATAACAATACCAAAAATAAACACCATTTCTCACTTATAAATACCACACAATCTAAAAAAAAAAAAGAATGATAAAAAACTATGTTTTCAAATCATATCACAATGAAAGATTAAAATTTTCGATAAGTCACTGATATTTTTTTCAAAATGATGTTCCTTATTCTGAAGTAGAAATTTGTTTCAAAAGAATTTCGAAACAACTTTAAAATGAGCATTTGCCCGAGGCTGAAAGTCTCTATAATAAAGATAAAAAAAAAAAAAAAAAAAAAAAAAAAAAAATGAGCATTTCCAAAACACAGAGTTTAAAACCATTCTGAATTCTAAAATAAATGTCCAATCAATTACGAAACTAACCATGATAATTTGTTAGGAAAATGGTAGTTAAAGTTAATTTTAATTCATCTTAGTTTAAATTCTTTTCTTTATTCTCAACTGAAGGGTTGATTGAAAAATTCCGCTGTGGTATTTTGAATTTGAACAAAAAATATTAAATCGCGATTTGAAATGTGAATTTTGCGATAATTGGAAAAATCCATTTTGAACTTAGGAGAATTTGTTCAATGGTTGATGGTTTTATTAATATGAAAAAAGAATATATTTATTACTATTTGAAAAGTGCCAGTGATAAAAGTCAGAGATAAAACCTTTTTATAAAAAAAATCGTCCAGTTATCAAAATAATTTCTTTTTTGAAAATACAAGCTCTGAGTTTTTTGTCACTTTCGGTTGAAATATTAGGTCCTGGAAAAAAAACTGACGGTTGAATCTATGTTATTCTTACAGAAAATTTATATTTAAGGAGTTATATGTCAAGTACACGAAAACTCAAAAATAAAATAACAAAGACAAATTTGTTAAACATATTTCTAAAATTTAAAAAGTAAAACTATAAAATTTGAAAGATTAATTAGAAAATAGAAAATAAAACCGTTCTTTAAAATTCTGTAAATTTATTCAGAAATCTTAAAAAAAAAAGAAAATGAATAAGATAAGTTTTTTGAAACATTTCAAAAGTTTTTAAAAATAAACATGTTTCACCATAACCATTTATTTAATCGATGACTCAAGGCAACAGCATTTAGGTGGTTATTTTTTAAATGATTGATTTGGTAAATTTAAGCGTACATTTAGTTTTAAGTACGTTAGGTACATTTAGTTTTGGTGGTAAGGAGTTTTAAATGTACCAGTTTAAAGTGAAATCAAACATTGATAACTGATTAACCAATAAACCTATTTCATGAAAAAATCATATTCTGATTCTGTTTATCATATTTGATCCAATTAAGGAATAATCTTATGATGAAAATGATGTAACATAATTCAATGATCAACATATTTGTTGAAACTTGCAAAATGATTACATGTATGCTTTAAAAATATTTAAAATTCAGTTTGGATTAAAACTTCTTAAAAATTTGATAAATGAGAAAATGTTAAAAAACATTAAACTTCTATAACTTTTTCCGCAGAACTCAAAATTACTTGAAGTCTTAAAGAAAGTTGATAGTTCATATAAAACTTTTTTTTTTAAATGATATGTTTCTAACTCGAGTTTTTGTAAAAAAAGCGCAGACATTTCTTAAATGCTTTTTACTTATTTTCAAAAGTCATTTCAATAACGAAAGCTGATAGAAATATTGCATATTTTGATTCGACTACCCTAAATTAGTCGAAATTACCTTTTAAATTCATTGCATCTCAAAAAATGTAAATTTTGTGGCCTAGTGTAAATTATGTGTTGTGTTCCGCATCTAGAAGAACAAAAAAACACGAAATAATATTTAGTCTGAAATTGATTTCTTGAAGAATATTTCAAATCAGCATAACATTTGTAAAGAAATGAACGATTTTTTTTTCGTAAAAAAAATGGTTCATTTCAAACTCTGTTCTTATATTGTAAAAACCCATAAAAACCTATTATAAAAATCCATACTGAAAACGAGGTAGGGTTTTTGTTTGTCAAGTGTTGAGTTCCTATACAAAAGATAAACTGAATTGCATATTGAAATCTAGAATTTGGTTGCAATTCGTGAACGACGAATAGTGTCGTAGATCGAAATGTCTCAAACCAAGGGTTATGTAGATAAGACGTAATTCCGCCGAAGGCGAGAAAAATTTCTGACTTGCTTGTCAAATATATTTTAAGATCAAGTAATTTTCCGTTACTACGGTGAAAACTTTACTTGGAAAAAATCTTCATCTTCATTTTTTCTCAGTCATTTTTTTTAAATCTCAAAAGCTTACTCAACATAAATTTTCCTTCTAACCAGATGATTATATTAAAAAAAAAGAGGAAGAACTACAAAAAGCTATTTAACAGCATCTTGTCAAGAGCACTCCCCCATTACAAGTTTGAAAATATTTTTAGATTTAGAAATCAGTCAACGTTCTTCATTCAAAAGTTTATTACAGTCGTTGAGGATAGGGACCTATTTTTCGTTACCTTTGTTTCCAAAGTTTAAATTTAAACATAAAGAATCATTTATGCAACAATGCATAAAAAGTTATGGTTGTTGAGATTGAGATTCTTTTTTCTAGAATATTTGAAAATATTGTAAGTGCTTTGAAAACTTATTTGCTTTAAAAGCTTCCTAATGAAGTATGATCTTCAAATGATGATTTTTCTATAGCTTTCATTATCGAATACTGTTGTTCTGCGCATTTGAATTCGATAAAGTATCTAATTTTTTTAATTTTGAATTTTACAAATTTATACTTTATCACACCATACTTTTTTTAATCCTTGAAAACATTTCACAATTTTCCAGAATTTCAAGTTCATCGTTTGAACAATTTTACTTGAATTCGCAATTCACAAGATTATTTTGTTTTGAACAAAAATTTAGCTGCATTTTTAAGTGCTGATTCTTATTTTGGAATTCCATATGAACTATGAATATTGGCACATATTGCGATCATTTTTCTAAAATGCAATTTTATTCTGAAAATGTGCATTTTATTTCATGTGCTTTGACATGAGTAATAAATGTTACATATTTTGATTCAAAATTTAATTTCTTATTGTGTTTCTTAGGTCCAAATATGGATTTGATGTCTGCCTTCAAAAATTATTCTGATTTCTGAGTCTTTGTTTGAAATTTGGTTTGTGGAATATTCAAAAAACAAACTAAATTTGTAAAACAAATTAAAAATCTTGATCGAAATGAACTTCAGATTATGATTAACATTATAACTTCGTTAGCTATAATAGGAATTTATTCTCCAAATTGAAATATGAAATTTAAATTTTTTTATCGAATTCATAACCACTTTTTGGATGAAAATTTCAATTTAAAATTTTAGATTAAATTTAAAAAAAAAAACTTCGATAGAATCCCAAATAAATTTAGGACACAGATATTTAGACCTTATTTGAAAGGCTAAATGAAAATCCAGATGCTTCAAGTGGAAAAAAAACAAAGATTTTGAAGAGAATTGAGAATATAAATTCAAATTTTGATATTCGAAAGACAATTTAAGAAACACATTATTTCTGCGTTATAATAAACTGAAATTAATAATTACCCTTGTTTTGAAACAACTAACAACACTAATCAAAATTCAAATATTTCGGAAACGCCAGGACAGTTTAAAGTGATGTACTGACAAAAAATATTTCAGTGATTGAAATAAATTATCCCATTTATTATTAAATATATGTGTGAGATATCAAACAAAGTATGTGAAAAAATTTGTAAAATCATTTTTTTTTCTTTTTTGAAAAAAATTGATTTTTGAAAAATCGCTGTTATTACTTTAGATTTTAAAATTATAAGATTTTTTTTTTCAACCAATCAATAACAAACACCTTTAATCTTTAACCAATTAACAAGTTTAGGGAAAAATTGGCAAAATCGTTTTGAAAGAAGATAAGAATTTCTATTTTTTTTTAAATTTGATGGGTAATAAATTGTATCCATAATGCTGGTAAAGTGTCAAAAATAAAACCTTAAAAAAAATTACTTTTATATTACTCAAAATAACGACTTCAAACCTGTTCGGTTGTGTTATTGGAATTAAAATGTTTTTATTTCACTGAATCATTAACTGCTATTCAAATTTTGCATAAAAACAATAAATTTTAATGCAATAATTTATTGTTTTGTTTGTTGAAATAATAAAAGCTTTTATTTTCTGCCTTCAAATACATCAAATACAATTTCTTAAATACTTCACTTGGATCACAAATACATTTTGAGGGAGGAGTAATGTTGAAAAATTGTAACATTTTTGAATGATTTGATGCATTTTATCTTCAATCTTCATAAACACACCCTTGATATATAGCTCTTGGATATTACTTACAGTATTACTAAAATTTTTTATAGCTATTTCGAGAAAAAATCAGCTTGAAGTGTTAAAACAAAATTAAATGATTGCGACGGATAAGGTCAGAAATTTTAAATTTAAGTAAATTTTTGAAAGAATAGTTATATAGATTAAAAAAAGATTTTTTTAAATTTAGTTCAAGAAAGTCCGATGGCCCTTTTTCACAAACAGTTCGTTAAAGATGAATTTAATTTTTTTCATTATCTTGTGTTAAGCTCTTGGAATAAACACCATCCCTGAAAAATTTTAATATAAGCCTCATTTACCAGTTCCAAGTTTGCAACAAAAATTCTGAATTGAAAATTGAACATTGATGAATTTGTTTCTATATGATGGTTTTTTTTAAATGATTGTAATGACATGCGGTGAACAAATTTGAAATGAATTTTTGAATTTGTTATCTTATTTTTTCAGTCAGATTTAAAGTTTGAGGTCCGGTAAAAATTGTGAGAGATATCAGAGTAGTTTTAAATTTCAAAACTTATGATTTTCTATCCAAAAAATTTAGATCTGGCTTGCAAATTTAAATAATTATTCTGAAATTTGAATTTGAGTTTGAATCCCTGATCTTGTAACAAACATTATTGTTTGACTTTTTTTTATTTTGTCACGGTTTTGGGTCAGAACTCCTGGTTTTCCCGGTGCGATTTTCAATTTCCGGTTTTTCCGGTTCTGTGGCTACCCTGGTTAAATAGAACTTGAACCAAACAACGAATTGAGCTATTACCAGCATAATATGCGCATCATTTAGTGTATATTTGTTTGTTTAGCAAAACTTGGCAAAATTGAAGTATCATTTTTATTTATATCTCCTATTTTGGCGTATGCCAAATAAAAACTAAGAATAACAATTATCTATCGGGAGTGATCCTTATTCGCTAAATTTAAGAAAAAAAATCAAACTAGAGCTTTTTTGCATAAAATTGCATTTTTTTTTCAATAAAAATCGCATATTTATTCAAAGAAGCTTGCCGAGTTCGGAAACGAGTTGCACAATGTGTTTTTGCAACCCTGAGAATCAGTTTTTTCTTGTCATTGATATTTTATGCCTCTCTGCAGAAGATTAAGTATTAAGAAACGGACATTTAAGTGCGAAATTGAATTAAAAACTCATTTTACACATTTTCGGAAATTGTTGGTCAAAGGTCTTAGAAATAAACAAGAGAAGACTTAAACGAAAGCTTAATGATGCCTCGTTTGGCCAACGTTTTAACAAAGAATTTGATATTACATCGATGTCAAATTTTGGCTGTGGATTATAGCTCAAAGTGGCATCAATATGCCCTCAAAACTCCTTTTGAAATGTTTGCTAAACCTTTACTTGACATGATTGAGGTTCCCATTTATGAAAAATGAGATTCACAATGTTGGCATTGTACCACCTTTATTCAGGAAAAATGATACCAAATTTTACTAGCAGGGCATGATAGCATAACTTGGTATAATTTTGTCAAAAAAAAGTCTGCTCGGGGTAAGCTTCTCTGTTTCATTGTTTACTAACTGTTGAGCCAAAGCAACAAAAATTCCTCATTCACTTCAACTTATAATGATATCATTCCGTGTAAACCTTATAAAGATTTCAAAAGAGAATAAGAAAGTGTATGGGGAGCATTTTAAATACTCAATGCCGAAAAGAAAAAAATGCGACCTCTGAAACTTAATTAAAGTGTTATTTGTATCGTTTTTTAAGGGATATATGTTTAAGTTTTTAATGTTTTGTATAGGATTTAAACAATTACATTTTTTGAAAAGCGAACACATTAACACACACATAATGTTTGATTTGAAGCATTTTTAAAGAGAAGGTTGGCAAAGAAAGTTCTGATTTGGAAACAAATGTGTTTTGCCAGAAAAAAACCTTTGGTTCTGTGGTAAGACCCAAAAAACTGAAACATTCAAATGCAGTATTCATGAATTTCTCTGAAAAATTTTGGAAAATATTACTAAATTTGGGCAGAAAATTAAAAAAAAAATAAATAACTAATCATCATTTTTTTTTTCATTTTCATTATTCTAAATTGAAAATCGAATCTAAATTGTGACATCGAAAATTTCATTTGAAAAAAAGGGGAATAAAATTAAGAAAACCTGAGAAAAATTGAAAAAAGTTGTGATTGATGACGTCAGTTTGTTCAAAATTTTGTGAAAATATAGATTTGATTAAAATTTCGACAACTTTGTATCAAACTACAAATTTTTTATCATTCATAAGTTTTTTTTATCGTTTAGTAAACTTATTTTCAATTTCCTATATCTAGATTTTCGTAGAATTTTCAAATTTTACTAAAGTAGAAATGAACAAAAACATTATTTGCTATCTTTATTTTCAAATGCCAAATTTATTTGAGGTCGTTGAGAAATTAACACAGGATTTAAAATATTCAATAAAAACATGAATCCAGTGTTATCAGAAATATTCCTAGGAGCGCTTCAAATTAAGTTTAAATATTTTTTAAATTGATTTTGGTGGAAAAATATGAGTACCTATTTTTTCTAGGAAATTATAAATTGTTTATAAGAAAAGATAAATACGCTTATTTTCTGTAAACTAATCGGTTATGCTTTAAAATAGAAAGGAATTCGGAAAGTAGAACAATTTTAAAAAGAAATATAAATGGGTATCAAATTAAAGCAAAGTTACATATTTTAAGAGCAAGTTCACTGGTGTTGGGAAAAAGTGGTAGAAATTTTGACACTTATGGCACATTTTGAAAATTTTGCCATACAAAAACATTTTCAAGATCTGTAGCCTTCTAGTTTTTTTACAACACGTGTTGTATTTTCGCTTGCTGTGATGCAAAAATAGCAATATTTCTATCACATACGGCTGAAATATAAACAGTGTTATAAAAAAATACAACGCCCCACGATCTTGAAAACATTTTTGCATGGTAAAATTTTCAAAATGTCAAAATTTTACTTTTCCCCAACACCCAGCGTTGCCAACCTTCCAGATTTTTCTGGATTCTTCCAGATTTTGATGTGTCATCCAGAAATACAGACCTAAGGTTGTCTGGCCCAGACTTTCCATAAATTATCCAGATTTGTCCTGAAATTTGTATAAGCCCAACGTTTTAATAAAAAAAATTATGGAAATCCAATAGTTCAACACTGAATTTAATGTGAATCAGAATACAGAAGTTATTTTGGCAGCTAAATGGGTCTAAGCTTTCGGTTGTTTAATGAATGTAATGTAATGAGTATTGATTCCTAGACTACAATATTGCGATCTGGCGACCACAAAAAAAAAGGTCGTCACCTTTAAAGGTAGCCATCCAGATTTTTCCTGTCATTCATTTCAAAATCTTCCAGACATTTCTGAAAAACAGTTGGCATCCCTGCCAACACCAGTGAACTTGCTCTAAATATAATCTAATTTGCTTCGTGTGCTTTGCTAAACTTGCACTATAGCTAACAAAACCCCAAATTAAACCCATTTCAACCAACAATTGTGAATGCAATTTCTGTTAACAACAACTGGGGCAAATTTTTGACGACGGCTGTCGTCAATGAAAACAAAACGAAACTTACGACTATGAATCGAATCCAAACAATTTGACAGCCACTCGGCACGGCACCGCCAGGCGTTTGTCATTGACGCACACTCAAATAGACGGACTCAGAAACAGAATGGGCGATTGTAGGATTACCTACGATGAACGATGATTTGAGACATACACAGGAGGAAAGACAGACGTCAGACGAACGAAGGAACGAACAAATGAAGCAAAGGGAGAGGTGGAGGATGATGATATGACTTCATCCTTTTCACATACTATTGAAGAATGTGCAAAAATACACAGGCCCCAAACTTATCAATTAACACTCGAGCGCTGGAGGATGATCTAACTCGAGTACTTGAGCTTTATCTGGTCCCGGTGTTAATTGAACGGTCATGGAAAATCGTCTTCCCGGGTCTGTTTTGATATTTGAGACTACATTGTAACAAAAGTGAATCTTTCCTATATTTACCATTTTAGTTGTATCGATTTTGTCGGCTCCTTAGGAATTTAAAGGGAGGCTGTTTTCGGGATAAGATGAAAGTTTAATCCTGGTCAAGTGGTTAAATGCACTGGTTGAACACACTATTGGTTACAATTATATTTTAAAATACCACCCAATGATTTTTGGGTTGGGTCAAGCTTTAATTGCTTTTTTGACACACTGACACTTGTAATTGGTGGAGGCACCCAAGCACTGGAAAATTTCTCCCTTTCGAGTATTTTTACGATTTCTATTTCTGTATGGAAACTTTCGATCCCGTTTAAAACATTCAACTGACACACTGGAGCACTTAAAACGTAACTGCCTAAAGTTAAAGGTTAAAATTTGCTACGGATTCACCGAAAATCGATGGAAATTTGTCACGACGGAACAAAACACTCACGACGACGTCTACGGAACACGAAAACTGGAGAATGACTGCACCCAGAAAAACGAGAAAAAAAAAGTACCAACAACAAATACTTCCAGCAGCTGTCACTTTTGCAGCAAACAACAAGCAGAAGAGCGCCTCGATCGGTTGACAGATAAACACTGACTCATTGACCAGTCGATGGAAGGCTACCCGCAGTTCCGAATCAAACAGAAAACAGAACCCACAATAAAGTGAGAGAGCCTCAAAGCCAGCCAGTTGGGTTTGTTGTTTATTTCTTTCTTTTGCTTGCATATTCACCGCATCGTAGCATGAAGCAAAAAACGGCAAAAACCGTTTGAGCAAAACAACAATCCATCCGTGGTGTTTTGGGTGTGGATTTTTGCTGGTAGGAACTCCCAGGCAAACCTGCCTGCATTGCACCACGGACGGGGCAACATCAAAAGGGGGAGTTATGGGAACTCACAAATGCTAGAAAGTCACTCAACCAGGCAGGCTGCTGAGTTCTGAGTGGGCTTCTAATGCTACACTCAGACTAATCGGAAGCATTCAATTCGCCTGGAAATTCACGTAGGTTCTACCTTCTGTGTAGTTTTTCGCGTAGTTTTCGTTTTTTGGGAAGCTTGTATTGGAAGATTTACTAGTAGATCTGTTCCATGTTCTTTTTATTTTAAAAACACCCAAGTTGCTAATTTTCTATTGAAAATCAAGCAAAACTTTTGAAAACAAGACACATAACTCCAGATCCATGCTAAATTAACTGGCAACGAAATTTCTCGATGCGATTGAAACTGAACAAGATTTTTTGGATTTGTAAGACAACTTTAAAGTAAAGACTTTACTCGGCAAATTCGCTGCAGAACGTCGCCACGCCAACAAAATGTATTTTTCGCAAAATGGCGGTCGGCGAAGTGAATTAAAGCAGTGCTTGAGAAAAATCCGGCGGATACCGGTATATAAATTACCACAGTTTGGCGGATACCGACTGTTGGTTTGAAAACCGGCGGATACCGGTATATAAATTACTACAGTTCAGCGGATACTGACTGTGGGTTTGAAAACCGGCGGATACCGGTATATAAATTACCACAGTTCGGCTGATACCGACTGTGGGTTCGAAATCCGGCGGATACCGGTATATAAATTCAAAAATTCCGGCGGATACCCGTGTATAAATTATCACAGTTCGGCGGATACCGACTGTGGGTTCGAAAATTCGCGGATACCGGTATATGAATTCGGAAATCCGGCGAATACCGGTTTACGAATTTCCGTAGTCGGCAGATAGCGACTATGGATTGGGGAAAAACGGAGGACACATGTGATTGAGACCGGATCGAAAAAAAAAACAAGCAGATACCGGTGAATGAGGCCTAATAGTTCCGCGGATACCGACTTTCTATGAGAAAAAAATCGGTGGATACCGGTGAGTGATTTCTGAAAGTTCGGCGGATACCGGCTTTGTATTGGAAACACAAAAAAATACGGATGCATTGAAGTTTGTCATAATTAATCGGTGAATACCGATAAAGAATTGAAAATCCGGTAAACCCCAGATAGTGAGTTTTTATAGTTCGGTAGATTTCGACTCAGGATTATGAAAATCCTAGGAAGAGAGAAAAAAAAGAAAGAGGAATCAAATGTCAAGTCTCATGATTTAAATTTACAATCATATAACGAAAAAAGCTATTTCGAATAGTTCTAAATCAATTGAAAAATAAATTGTCTAATTTAGAACATAGTTGAGAACTTTGCTTCCTAATAATTGATTTGTTAATTCCACGTACACTGGGTAATAGCCCAAGCAACCAGAATTCCCTTAGAAAGGTTCCATAGAAGCTTAATCAGCTTTCGTTTCTGTCTGAAGAGAATGCTAATCAGCCCAAAATTTAAGTTATTAAAGCTACTTTCAAGTTCGTTTCACTGGCTGTGGGGAACGCTATACAACCTTTAAAGGAATATCAAGAAACTCTCAACGCACCGAAAAAAAAATCCGGTTGACAGATCGTTCTGACAACCAGATGACAGACTGCTGAGTGGCCGGTCTATCTAGAATTTTCTCATTGACATGTTTACATAATTACAGGTTTGTTGTTGTCGTTTACTCACTTTCAAAGCCAAAAACCGCTGCTTACCGCCTCAAGATTCGATCCACTGTTCTCTAGGTTAGAAGTTATAACCTCTAGCCGCTCGACCATACCAGCTCATGCTCATCTGCTGTCTAAAGATGTATTTAAACTAGAGAGTCTTTTAAACTCTAGAGTTAGAAAAAAATTATATGATAAATAAAATAAAGTTAAAGGTTGTCAAAATTTAAAGTTTTACTGGTTTCACTATCAATGGACTTGCATTTATTAAAAAAAAAACACAAAACATTCTAATCATAATCTTTATTTATTCGTTTTTTTCTCAATCGCACCTGTTTTATCACCAATCAAATTTACACACAATAATTTACCCTTTGAATGGATCACAGATTTTCTAGGATTTTCGGAGGGCATTTTTGGTGATGATGATCCGCAATAGCGCAGACTGGGGGCCTCCAGTACACCGGTCTTGACCAAAAGGATTCCATATTTTGCAGACGGGAAAATTGTTGATTATGATTAACAGGCGGCCCAGGCGGAGCTGCCTGGTTTTCACTGTATCCATGACGATTAAAGGGTTTCCTGACTAGGTCCAGTCAGTTGTTGATGCACCCCAGCGGCTCAAAAGTAATTTTTTCCTCCTGGAGGTGAATCCCACTACTTCCTGGCTAGCACAAACTTAAAATAATTGAATTGCATTGAATTTTCTGCCAATGTAAACAATCCAAAAAAAATGACAGAAATGTCAGAAATATTTGACAAATCGCTTAAAATTCTCCTAAAGGTTCCAGATGTGATCTTATTGGTTCGTTAGAAAGAGCACAGCAGACACCATGATTGCCTTTAAGGAGATGTCGCGTAAAAGGTGCATTGAAGTTCCATTTTTAATTCTTTAGCCCTTGTGAAGGCGATAGAAGTTTCTGAGTAACTTTTACGTAATATGAGTCCCTTGGAAGTACCGTAACACCGAAGTGGAACCAAATGAGAACTTCGGAATCCCGTGTTCAAGTTAGTATGCGACTTTTGGTTGCTTGGGATATGTTTGTGAAGGTTAATGGGAAAAAAAACCTTTTCATACATAACACCATTTATAAGATACGGTGGATTATGAAGCCGTTGAAAACTCAAAATTTACTGAAAAATAAATGATTTTATAAAATTCCGGATCTTAAATGAAGCGCGGTAGCATCAGCAGAATATGTATATAAAAAAACTAGTTTGACGTTAAATGGAGTTGAAGTCTGCAAACTTTAAAATTGAGGCTGCGGTGGGTGAGGTCTGCATTTAAAATTGTATCCACTCACAGACTGGGTAAAATTTAGTTTGAGAAAGAAACAAAACATTCAAATAAGATACTTGAGAATAACTTTCTCATGTAATGTCTTAAATCTGATATTGTAGATGCTGTTGAAATTCGAAGTTTTCGCGCTGATGGCCTGCACCCTAGCCAACCAACGATAATGAAAAACGTCATATCAATTCAGCAAACATCTCGTCTATCGCATCTCTTTTCTACTTTTACTGGTTACGAACTTTAAGGATGTTTGAAAGATGTCTGGTCAGCAAGAAAGGAATGTCGTTAGCGTTGATAATGATGAAAATTGTGGTTTGAAAGTTCAACGACAATACAATTGAGCTTTGAGTTTAAAAAAAAAAAAGAAATAAGAGTACACACCTCTTTAAAAAAAATAATGGAAAGAAGAGAGCTACAGGGGAGTCATTCGAAGAATTTGATAACTGAATCTAAAGGTTTAATTACTGTAAAAGATGAAACACACGGTTACAAAAGCTCACGCAAGGATTAATCTTTTTTTTGTTGGTTTTCTTAAACACAGTAATATTCGTGTTTTGAAGTTCTATCATCACAATATTTTGTGATAAGCTTGATTTCCTGGATTTTCGAAATATTATTATAAACGGAATGCTTTTTTAATAATGAAAAATAATTATTTTATTCGTTTTTTTTTATGGAGAAGAGGGAAGATGTGGGACATGAGAGAAGGAATCATGTCAAATATTGGATTGAGTCAAACAATGCAACTGGCATCACTATTTGCCAGCATTGTTAGATCTGTCATGAATGATATCTTTCTCGCTCCAATCCTCTCTCTCCCTCCAACGGGCCCAGTCACAGGCTCGGTCGATTCGCGCGTCGGTTCGTCTGTCGTGCGCCAGAACGGACGTGCGCTTTTACCGCTCTGCGAACAACTATAAGACTGTCGATCGGACAAGATAAATCCGGATCGTCGTGAGGGTTCTCCGATAGACTCCGGAGTGGCCCCACAAACCTGTCCAATGCAAACTTTCTCATAGACTTAAAAAAGGTTTTAACAATGATCATTGAAATGAAAGAAAATATGATATCTGCTCACTGGTCGGTGATTTAATCGACCAATTTGACATTTAAGCGTTGTTTTTTTTAAATTTTGTGTTCCAGCTCTGGATTGATAAAAAAATAAAAATATTAACAAAAGTTAGAAAATATTAGCATAAAGTTCCTAAAAAATTCAAAAATGATAAAAATTTAATAAAATTTAAAAACGAACACAGACTAGAGTAACGGACTTATTTTGGACCAGAGAACCAATTTTGGATTACCTTGTCTAGAGCTCTCTTATAAAACAAATAATCATGAAATTTTTTAGTAAATATTGTTGAAGCCCGGGCACTTAATGTAATGCACTAAGAGCTAGATAAGGTGGTCCAAAATAGGTCCCCTGGTCCAAAATAAGTCCGTTACCCTACTTTACTACTACTATAAACGAACATAAACAAAAAACCGAAATGAAAAAAACCTGAAAATGATGTAAAACATAAAAAAAAATTGACATGAAAAAAACCAAAATTCTAAACAAAACAATTACTTAATGAGTCGTTAACATATTTTAAAATAATAGAACAAGACCTAAAACTGATAAAAAATTCACACGAATTGACGCTAGTAGTGATAACAATAATGGTTTATTTTTGTAACATTTTTTTTAAAAAAGTTGGAGATAAATAAGTTCTATTTTGCCTTAATTCAAAACTTACAGGGTGCATTTCAACATTCCCTCAACACGTTCAGATCATTTAAATTTTCCATTTTTTTTCCAAAAATAATCAAAATTCAACTAGAAAGTTGAAATCAAAAATGACTTTTCCATGAGTGTTCATAAATAAACATTCCACTCAATACTCAAACAAAATAAATAAGTTCTGAGGATTCCATAATTGTAACAAAAATAAACTCGGAATTTTAAATCTTATTATACATTTTGTTTTTCTTATTCCTCATATTGTTATCGAAATTTCGAAATTTGGAATCAAATTTGATGTTTCGATATTTTTTTAAAGGAGAGACATTGGCTTTAAATTATGAAATTTTGATTTTGAATTAGAATAGTTTTGATGTGAGTGTAGTTCTGTTGATTCTGATTCCAATATTCCTTATTCTTATCGCAGAATTCTTCACAATAATTCTTATTCCTTGTCATGAAATCCAAATTTTTTGTCCTTGATCCTTAACTTGGAACGATGCAATGAATATTCTTTATTTTGATGTGTGTGATCTGAACTGATATCAGAATTTTGAATTTTTTATTCAGAGTTGTTGCATTCCCAATATTTTTTAGATTTTTGAATCAGGAGTTTAATTTCAGAGAACTGAAGTCTGCCTTCAAATTTGGAATTCTTAGCTTAAAATTATGAGATTATAAGGAGTTATTATTGAATACTCCGGACGGGCTTTACATGTCCACCACAAGTATGCTTCGGACCGATCATATCCCATCTCAGAGTGTCCTGTCTGTTTGTCTGTGAAACATCTATAAAAATTGTTTCTTACTTTTCCATCCATCTTTATAAATTTTCAATTCTGATAATTTTTTTTCAAAAATATGCTTACATCGAAATGCTGCAACTAAATTAACGAAACAATTTAACTGTTGTTAACTTATCTTAAAAATTCTTAATACAGATTGCGAAATATAGTTCCTGTATTCTGATTTCCAAAATATGTATTTCAAACGCGTCATCTAATTCAGAATTCAATACTCTTCGTTTGAATTGAGAAAAAGTTGAGAAAAAATTGAAACATGAATTGAGAATTTCGCACAGAGAATTTTGAATTTTGATTATCGATTTTGCAAGTATTGGATTATTCCATTGAAAATTAAAAATTTCGAATTTCAAATTGGAATTTTGGAATTTTAAAGAGTCAAAAAATGTAATTAAGTAAGCAAACAATTCTTAGCAAACAAAACGAGTTCGGCTCCTTAAAGCATCAAGGTATGAGCCATTTTAAATAAAGAAATTACAAAAAGGAAAGAATTTTGGAATTTATCTTTCCTTATTTCCGATTTCTAATTTATGAATAAAAAACCAGTTCAAATATATCTGTTCATTCCTAAGCTTTTGGAAATTGGAGTTCCACGATGCAAAAAGAATCTTTCCAAAACAATTTAAAAAAAATGGAATCCAAGATTTTAAATTAATTTTTTAATAACTTATTTAATCTGTTAATTTAAAATAAAAAAAACATTAAAACTAATTATTCTATTTCCAATAAAAATAAATTTAAAAACTCAATTTAAAATTCTTCTGGAGTTTCAGATTTTGAGCATATATTCAAAATTCTAAATAGCAAACAAATTCCAAAATTCGAGATAAAATGTGGAATTTGGCATTTCGAGTCAAAACTAAATGTTCAAATCGAACTTTTTATGTTTAAACTTTTGTTCCTTATTTTGATTTTTAAATTAAAATTCAGGGATAAGATTCAAACTTTCTAAATCTGTGTTTAGTTTTCTAAATTCGATTTAAAAAATAATAGAAACTTTACATTCAGAGCTCTGGTTTCGTAATCCTTAAATTTATTTCGAATTCCGAAACTCTCCAATCTGCATTCTGATAAATGGATTCCATGTTTTTAAAACTTTCATTCAAGTTTTCGAGTATTGAGTTGTGAATCAAAATTTTGATATCTTATTCTACCTGAATCGAAAATTAAATGGATAGAGTTTGAATTCTAAACTCAGATTTCAGAATTCTTAAAAAAGGTTGAAGAGACAAAATGCTCTTTCGCTCATTTTAACATATGCAAATCTTGTTCAAATTTTTCTGTCCATCTTTATAAATTTTCATGATATTCTTTCGCCAACAATATATATACATTTTCACCGATCTGCCGGAAATAAATTTACAAAAAAAGATTTCAAAATTCGGAGTTTTGAATTAAACATGAAGCACTTATAATTTGAAGGTCGAGAAAAATCAAGAAAAGAATTACGAATTTATAGTCCAAAATCAGATTCTAGATGACATAATTCGAAGTTCAGAATAAGGAATTCATGATTCAGAAATCAGAATTCAAAATTTCATATTCAGAATCGAGCATTCATAAATAAAAAATTCAGAATTCAAAATTGCATCCTTTTAATGTGTAAATTATCCGTTAACGTACCAGAGCATTTTTTTTTCTAATCCTCAAATTCACCGTTACAAATAAAAAACGATTGGAAGTTATCTATAGTCATCACCGGAATAAGATATCCTTATACAAACCTAGCTAATCGTTTTAATATGAAATTAATTGATTGAATCCAGGATAATTATTTGACTTTATTTTCAAGTTCAAGAACGATTAAAATCTTATTCAAAATGTTTATTTATACTCTTTAAGTATTATTGAGTGAAATTCGGCCAAATTGTAGTCCGTTACAATTTCAAGTGAGCAACATCTGGGAGCGATTCTGTGCCACCCTCCAAAAACTAGCATCATGTTTATGTTGAAGGGGAAACGAGTGACATATCAACATAAACAACAAAGAGGAACTCATGCTACGGACTTTATGAGTGCGTTTGAGTGCTTTAGAAATGAGTTCCAACCGGAGACGAAAGTGGAAACGATAACAATTGTTGGAATTGAAGTTTAAACGTTCAGTTAGGGGGTTATTCAAATATTTTCAAGTTAAATTCAGTTAAAGCTACAGTTAACGCTTCTTATGATTCTGAAATACGAATTCAATCCCAAAAATCTGAAGATTTACTTTAGCACAGTACAATCAACCGTACAAATGATCACATTTTTTGTTTATTTTCCCTCCGCTTGTTTCGGGCGCTTATCCAAATGGAAAACCACGAGCGAAGATAGACATAGACATAGGAACATAAATATCTACAACCGAAAAGCGCTAAACGGCAGCGCAATTTCATCCGTCACTGGTTCTTAATTTAGCCCCGAGCGCACTTGTTCTGGCTGCTCTCTCTGGCGACTTTTCGAGTCGATTAGTTAATATCGGTATAGCTATGCATATCTACAATTTAAACACACATTAGTAAGTATGTACATTAGGAAGATCCGCACTATCGAGCTACTAGAGGTATTATTTAACATTTCTGTTGTGCTGTGAGGGTTGTTTTGTTTTCATTCACCCATTTCTTGTCTGCCTGCCGCCGTGCGGCGAGCGTGGATATCCTTGTGCTAAATTTTGCTCTGGCCTCTCGCCGTACACGAGCGCCTATTTGTTTTGGATTATTTCGTCGTACTACTTACATATACAAGAATACATTTTAATAGAAATATTATAAAAATGTTTTTGAATCATTTTAGATGACGATAAAATTCTTCGGAGTCCCTCAATCAATTCTTCAAATCATTACTCTTTATGTGAGGGCGCACCCTGAAAGCCCAGACAAAAAACTTCCTAATCAGACCTTGACCAATTTGAGACTTTTCGCTGAAAATCGCTTTATCTCTTTTGTTTCTTAAACGATTTTTACGAAAGTTATAGTTGTTTCAAACTCGTCAAAAATTCTGTGTTAAGTTTTTTGACAATCTATAGATGCAAAAATTTGCCTAATTATGTGTACTTTACAATCATCTTTTCAAAATTTATCTGCTGTTACTTAAACAATTTTGACGGTTCATTGATTGAAAAGTACGGTTTACACAAAACATTTTTGCATTGCGGTCATTATATAAGAGAAAATTTTAAAAATGCATTCTTGTACGCAAACTACAGCTTCTAAATTATTGTTTCTTGGAGACTTATTAAAATTTCTTTAAATGATTCCGAAGCTTATCTACAGTCTTTTTTCCGAAGCATGTTTTTTGGATTTTTTCTCGTGACACTCCAGGAACTGTAACGAGTATAAATTTAAAGGACGGATGAGGGCTAGATAAAAAAAAAGGCAATAGGGGGAAGTCGTCTATGACCGGACACCTCCTATGGACGGACAACATTGATTTTTCGAAAACGCAATATCCTAAAAATGTTTTAACACCATGAAAATAAAGTAAAAAGAAGCCTGATATGGTGTTAGAAATATGGTAATCCAATCTGAAAAAGTATACCAATTATAGTCGGCTTGTCAAATGTGAATTGCACATAAACGTCATCGTCGGTAGGTTATCTTTCGACTTCAGTACATGTAAGATAACAAATCAGAAGTTTAAACAAAATATCGGGAAAATAAAAAAAAAATGTGATTGCTATATCACCGGACACCATATTGTTGTCTATGACTGGACAAGAAAATATTCAAAATTTTAGATGATTTCAGCTTGAAACCTTCATTTTCTCATCTCTATAGCACCCTCAAATGGTTAGCGGAAGAACCGGATACAATAACCAAACTATTTTGGTCCTCTGATAAACTTTAAATTTTGCTGTCCGGTTATAGACAATTTTATTCTAGTTTTTTTCGAAACAAACGTTACATTCAGGTTTGTCAAAATAACTTTTACGAATGGCTTCATAGAATGTTCAGTATTGGAAAACACGTACTCACAAGACCTAAGTGTGGTAACTTCATTTTTTTCCGTTTAGCTTAAACTTACAAGCTCTTTCGGAAACGCGACCGTCGTCTCGGAATTTAGTTTATAGACTGGCTCGCAAAACTTGTCAACATTGCAAGAGCGAGTACACGATCAGAAATTAAACTCAAATTTGTACAATAAACGATGAATCCTCACACACGTATATTCTTAAAAACTTATTTTTATTTATGTTTAAGAAATTCTTTCATAATCCTACACTACACAACCACACTAAGCAAGTGATTTCCGTCATTTTGCTACGTTGGTCACAACTTTGGTGATGAAATTCGTAGTGTCCGGCCATGGACCTTTTGGAAATGAGTAAAAACTAACATAAAATGATTTCTCTTACCACATGAATATGCTGTAAATTTTTTTTTTCAAATATTGTTTAGTGATCATAATATTGATACTCTTCAAATCAGTAGAAGAACCAATATTTACAAAAAAATATTGTTGAAATTATTGCTTAAAAACCTTAAGTGTCCTATAGTAGACAACTTCCCCCTATAGGGTAACGAACTTATTTTAGACCGGGTACATATTTTGGACCACCTTGAGACTTTTTTCCAATATTTCTCTCGTAAATAATGTTTTTCATGAAAATTTTGAACAAATATAGTTGAATCTACTTCTTATGATTCGTATCATATCTTACATTTCATTTAAATAAGCTGATAAGGGAAAGAAAATTGAAAATACAGTTTTTATTTTGCACAGCTGGCCCAAATCAAGTCCATTTCAGGAGGACGTGCCATTATTGGAGTCAACTTTCAAAATGTTTTCTGCATAGCTATGATGAATTTAACAACTACAAACATGTTCAAGGCTATCATAAAACACTTGAAAACTACGTGGTTCGCAAGCTCGAAGAACCAAAAAGATTGCATTAATAGCAATTTTACCCATGTCAAAACAGGTCCTACCTTATTTGTTAGGGACTTATTTTGGACCACCCACACAACCTAGGTATTAAACTTGCTGTTAAATGTTCATAAACGTAATAAGACGTTGAACGACGATATGAAAAGAATTATACACATTATTTCAACCGCTGATGAAAAATAAAATTCGGAGTTTTGGAATTATTTTATTATATCAATTCGCTTAATCCCAAACCCGCCTCTAGACGGGGTACACTTCTATCGACAATCCAAGCCAATGATTGTTTTGATCTACATTTTGTTCATTAATGTCAACTGTTTTATAGAAGCTGTCTTAAAGAAGCTTAAAAACATGAAAAAAATGGACTTGCAGCCATTTTTTATAAGGTCTTTTTTATGTTTTTTGAAAAATTATTGACAATTTGGTCGAAAAGCTACAACCATTCAGGGTTGAAGAAATCGGTTAAAAGCTTAATTTTTGTAAAAAAAATATCTCAGTTAATAAAATAACATTTTTTTTCAAAAAATCATAATCAACTATTACCATAAGATATTAATATGTTTTAAAACATAGGAAAAACAAAGTTGAAATGTGTAAGAATTGTAAGTGAAAAAGTACTAAAAATCTAGTTTTTCAGCCGTGTGGTAATGTAATTTTTGAAGAAAAAACATTTATAGTTTTTTTTGTAGAACAAAAGTTTTTTGAAAGATAAAACTGAACGAAATTATTTTATCGGCTAAAAAGATGAAATGTGATCGCTCAGAAAAGCTTCAAATACGACCGAGACACATTTATCGATAGATGCTGTTCTCGGTATTGTATCATTACGTGCGGTCTAGTCGGTATTTTTGACTATTCGCGCTACGGTCGATGGTTCGATACTGGGCTATCTACCGATGTAATGAAATGTGTTTTTTATTTTCTTTATAGCCAAGTATTGATTTTTGAAATGAAGAGTTAATCACCGTAAATTTATTTTATGAAATTATTTTATCGGCTATATAAATTTACGGTGATTAACTCTTCATTTCAAAGATAAAACTGAACTTTTGTGAATTTTCAAGCAAAAAATATAGCTTTCAGGTGGCTTAAATATCGCATAGTTCTCGTATATTTTTATCTTTTTGGAATCTTGGAATCTGTATTCTACAGAACAGAAGCCAAACCAAATCCACTGATGTTTTGAAAGTCAAATTGCATCACTTTCTTAATCTATCATTAGATTGCCTGAAGGAGATTTGCGTTCTAAAAGTTGATCCTAAAGATAAGTCAACTGGCCAGTATTTAAAACTGCAGATCAAATTTCGTCGATATAGCAGTGCGCTGTCGGAGTTTTCAAAACATTTCAAACACACTATACAATGTAAGAGTTTTTCTGTTTTAACTCTATTCTTATCGAAAATTACTGTTTTCAAGCAAAAGAAGTTGTAAAAAAATCAGATGGTTGTAGTAAGAAATATTCCACAAACAAGTGTACTTCAAGCTGCTATGGCTGGGGAAAAGTTAAGAAGTAAATTAACGTGAACAAACGAAACTTGACAACAAGAATAACAAAGGAATAGAATAACTGCATTATTAGCATAATTGCGCATCAATTGCTGTCGTAAATATAGCAAAATTTAGAAGCAAAAAAAAATTTTGTTTAAGGGTGGTCCAAAAAAGGTCCAGAAGGTGGTCCAAAATAAAAACCTGGTGGTCCAAAATATCGACCAGATCAATGATCGAAGAAACGAGTTTTTAGACTTAAATCTTGTTGCAACAAACGACGATATGTTTCGATAGAAAGTGCCTTTATCTTCGTAATGAACGGATAAAGCAGTAAAAAATTGTAACGTGTACTTTTTTTATTTCTGAAAATGGCATACCCAAGCAACCAAAAGTCGCGTTTTTACTTAAAGATGGAACTCCAAAGTTCACGTTTGGCTGAAAAAATGTTTTACGGAATTTTCAGGTGACTCTTGTCGCGTAAAAATTACTCAGGATCTCAGGATCTAAACTATCGAAAATGGAACTTCTTAGCGCTTTTAATGGAACTTCTTCCAAGAAGGTCGATAACGTTCGCGTAACATTCTTAAATGCTCCATTAAGATACTTGAAGGTGTTTAAAAGAACCTTTATTGGAATTCTAAGCGACATGTCAAAAACGCCTGTCATTTTCTTGTCATGGTTTTTGTTTTGTTTATATCTGTACTAATATTTACAAATGGAATTCACGATTTTTTTCGGATTTTTCTTATAAATGTTAAGATATTCAAATCAACTTTTGATGATGCGAATTTTCGTTATTTTTCATATTGTGTTCTGAAAGTCCTTTATTTAAATGAAATAAGGTACAACCTATTCAATCATCTCAAAAGACATTAAGTTTAAATACTAATTATTACAGTTGCAATGAACTATTGTTGGATTGGTCGAGAGGCTGATGAGTTTCATTGCAACCTAGAGAGCAGCGGTTCAATTCTCTAGGCGGAAGCAGCTTTTGTAATCAAAACAATTAAAATCAATAATGAAGACCATGATAGACCGGCAACCTTTCAATCTGGCATCTGGTTGTCAGAGAAAATTGTCAATCAGATTTTTTTTCGGCGCTTAGAAGTTTCTTGACATTCTCTTGGAAGCTGAATAGCGTTCTCTACAGTCACCTAAACGAACTTGAAAGTAGCTTTAAGAACTTAAATTTTGGGCTGATTAGCATTCTCTTCAGACACAAACGAGAGCTGATTAAGCTTCTATGGAACCTTTTTAAGGGAATTCTGGCTGCTTGGGTACCCACTTCCCAAAGCGATAATGGGTCCGTTACCCTACATATCTTATGATGAAAATTTCGTTTTATTAAAAATCTCGAAAGCTTATTTGGCAAATGGTACCAGATTTTGGCATGAGAGTGCTCATTAGTCTCAGCACAGACTGATTTGAGATAATTTGACCACTTTTTCTAGTCTCTTGCGAGGTTTTCGATACAATCGGCAGGCTTTACATGTTTTCTCAAATACGATTTGGTTAGGGCTTCAAAAAGTTTCAATCGGTCTCACTTGAGGACAATTTGTCATCGTAAAAAAAAAACTTTATGTTTTCGTATAATCAAAAGGTACTTTGGACATCCTTAACAGCTAGCAATGCAGGTCACTCGGAAGCGTTTTGTTATCAAACTTGCAGCAGGTTCCGTCGTCGATGTTAATGCACACCGATTTTCCACACAGATTATATAATTACGAGCTCTTGGTTTGACGGATGAACTTGTTTTTGACTTCTTTTCTGCTGCTTCTGCGTTTTATATGTCTTTAGACCCAATCTTACCATGGCACGATGAACGATGCTAAGAGAAGATCCCACATTTTGGCCACATCCCAAACAGAGGCAGTTTTCTTACTGGTGTAAGCGAACATGACTTTCCGGTCCAAAGTTTTTTCCACTGGACCTGGTTTTCACCAAGATTTTTTTCGTCCACGAAGCCGCTTTCCTCTCTATATTTCTCCAAAGCGTAACCGACTCAGCAAAATGTTGGGGAAAACACATTATTTATGCAAGATATTTTTGCGCTTTTCAGGGAAAATGCAACATATTTTCATGAAAATTATGAAAACTGGAGCTCAAAATACACAGAGTTTAAAATTGGACTATAGCAACACAACAACACACAGCGGAAATCAGCTGTTTTAACGTCTTCCGGAATGAGCAAAGTTGTATCAAAATCGTGCTTAGACATTATGGGACACCGTATAGGTAAAAAAAACATTTCAAAACTGGTTTGAGGGTCTTTCCTTCTTTCATAGATGAGATTGAAAGTGGGGAAGGGAGGCTCCCATATAATTGTTTTTTGCACAATGCGAGAACTAATTATGCAAATGAAACCAAATTTGATATAGGAAGGTTGTCTCGATTAAGGACAATTTGTTTCCCAAAAACACTTAATGTTTTCGTAGCATCAATCCTGGCCATCCTGATCAGCTAGCAATGCAGGTTTTTTGCACAATTCGAGAACTAATTATTCAAATGAAACCTATTTTGACATAGGGAGGTATTTAAGCGCCCAGAAAGTTTCTTCGACGTTTTGGGACCCTCCTTCCTTACTTGATGGAGGGGGGAAGTTCCATAGAACTTTTTGTATGAAACGAGAACTTATAACTTATCGAGCGAATGAAACTAAATTTGGAATGTGAGTCTATTTGAGTACAAAAATGTTTTTTATGTTTTTAGCCCCTCCTTTTTTAAATTGGAAGTGAGAAGGGGCGGGGGGGGAGGGATTTCCATACAGTTTTTTGGATCACTCAAAACTTATCATTCAAATCTAGTAGCAGAGAGTATTTGAGTTAAAAGTCTTGTTGAATTATCTGAGGCGCCTCCCTTCTTTACTGAAACCAAGGAAAATGGAAGAGGAGCTCCGATTTTTTTTTTCCCAGAACTGTCGAACTAATTGGGTAGATTTTTTATTGTTTCGATTATAGTCGTTTCAGCATCTTTACGTCATTCGCAACTCATATCAACGATGCAGTTGGCGGACAGTCATTAAAAAACTTATCCGGTACAACTGTGATCGATTTTCACTTTTGGGCTCCAACTCTAAGGAAGCAACCGATTTGTCAACTGAGCAATATCACAAACCCAAACAGAAGGAAACAAATCAGCGAAGGGAAAGTATTCAGATACAAAAATATTTCTATGATATATGGTTCCCTTCACAAAATAATGAGAAATGCCCATTACTTATCAAATAAGGCCGGAATAAATATCAAATCCTTGTTTTGTCACTCGGAGTTGGAACATCGCGAGGGGGGGGGGGGGTGGGGGGGGGTTGCAATAAAAATAATGCGAAAAACAAATAAATAGGAATAAATTGCATAAAAGCTTGTATGCAACCAAGTTGCATAAAATATCATTGCACAAAACCTAAAAAACAAGTAATTTTTTATCGAAAAAATCAATGAAACCAAGAATACAGAAGGTGAACTAACTTCCATCTTCCAAAATTCGTTTTTTTCGTCTTATAATCTTTTGGATGCTTGATTTTTCTTTCGAAATTTACATTAAATACTTGAAACTTTATTTATTTCCCCCTTCGGGTTTTTGGAAATTCCGAACGGGGGGATGACAAAAGAAGATATTGATATTGGTTCCAGGATAAATGAAAAAAAAACCGGGGACAATAAATGGATACGCTGATTCTATGGTTTTCTAAAAATCCTTCAATAAATTGTTATTTGATCTTAAAAATAAACTTTTAAATAAAAGGCTTGAAGGTTTTTTTTGTGATAAGTTTAAGCACTAGATTTTTTGATTGTTATTATTTTCCTTATTCACCCCACTGTAAAGTAATGGTTTGAATCCGGATGAGCTAATACCTTTGTGGAGCTTCCTTCGTTCGGCGATATTTCCTTTGGTCTTGAGACAACCTAAGAAAATTGGGCACAAATCTTTTAGTCCAGATCAGCACCTATAAGAGTTGATGCGATTTTTATTTTAAACCAACGAAAACAGACGCGCGAGTTTCAATATCCAACAATTTGTACCGGAATTTTTTTTATTAATCCAACTTTGGATTAAGTTAACGTTTAACCTTAATTTAACCAACAGATAGACCACACTTAAAACTCGAATTGAATACTCAGCCTTCGCGATCAAGGATGGATGCCCAACTGACGATCGAAGACTCTATTCAATAACGTCCATTATTGTGACTTACCTGAAAATAGAAAAGAAAAACATTGGCATTAGTTAACCGGTTAACACATGTGTCGAATGGCTTGAAATTATCGAATCGATTGAAATCCAATATCACTGCCAAGTTCTAGAGGGGAAATTTTGCGTTCTAACATGGTACCTATATAGAGACCGACGAATGGAAAAGACGGAAGTAAATTCGGCGTAGAATTCAGTCAACATGTGGACTATTCACAGTAGTAGAATTCACAGTATAGGGATGCTGCGGTTGATATTGGCTATGGGCCAGTAGCAAATCGATAAACTCTATAAATTTGCAAGCCCCCGAGCAGCCGCTGCGGCCGGCTCGTTGACAGATGATGAAGTGCCGTGACGTTGTTTTGCGACGTCGTATGTTTGCCCGGAATTGACTTTCCACCCACAATTTTCCGTGGACAGAGAAAAACTTTTTTGTTAACTATATTTATGACTGAAACTACCATATCAAAGCTAAACTGAAAATTGAATTGGCCTGAATATATTTTTTTAACCAATTTTCAAACTGAAACTGGAAATTAAATGTTTATATTCATTTCGGGGAATCGGAAGACTATGTTGTGAATTTGGAACCGTAATTTTCCATCGTCGACTTCCGCTTTGTTTTGGTCACAAACTCATCCATGATTTTTATGGCAAAATTTTTGAGAACATTTTATGATTGTATGAGAAAATTTAATATTTCGTTCTACAAATCAACATCATTTTCGTTTTTTTTTTTCTAAAGCCATTTAATAAATTATCCAAAGGAAATTTTCCGCTGAACAACTTTGTTGAAGACCGCAACTTCGTACCCTTCTAGACAAAAAAGTTCAGCTGTTGAATATGGGTATATCTTTTGGCTTTGAAAACCAATCAATTCAACTGACATCACTGCTGGGGCCTAGCGAAGTATTGCATGACTTCTTTCCATGCAATAACTCGCTAGGCACTAGCAGTGACGCCAGTTGAATTGATTGGTTTTAAATGTCAAAAGACATGCCTCTATTCAACAGCTGATAACTTTTTTGTATAGTATGGTACGAAGTTACGGTCTTCAACAAAAAATTTCCTTCACAGAATTTCTAAAATGGCATAAAAACTTTTAGCGGGCTTGACACTACAAAAAAACGAAACGATGTTCATTTTGTAAAACAAATTATTCAATTTCACATGAAAGTTCAAATTTACTCATGTTAGCGTTACTTAAAAATTCTGCAAAAAAAATCATCGATAAGTTTTAAACCAAAAACTAGTTTTTTAGACCCCAAAGTTTGAGAAATTCAAAAATGACCCCAAATCGACTCAGCCTCCCGGTCAACGGTAGTTTTGATTAACTGCGGCTAATATTTTTGTTCCGCTCCAGCTGCAATGTTCATTTGCCAAGATTAATACCTAAATGCAGTCCTTTGCCCTGACCGATCTTGAACTTTCCCATCCCATAAAAAAACATACAACTACTGAAGATCGACAAGCAAAAAGCGACAGCAGATGCTCTCCCTCGAGGGAGTCATCCCTCCATGACCAAAATTGGTCTTTGTTGGATGAAAATTTTCCTTCGGAAAATTCTGCACTTGGAGTGTTGCCAGTTTTCTTGTTTACTGTTTTTTTTGTTAGGAACTTTCTGCCATGATCACAACTAACAATTTACGACGGCTACAGCTGGAAGTTGAAATCGCTGTTGCTGTTGCTCGTAAGTAATGTGTTGATGGAAAATCCGCACATGTCACGTTCCTACTACATTTGTGGTTTAATTTAAAGAAAGGGTGTGCGCTTGTGACTTTGTCAGTTTACTGACGTTATTGTTGTACCGGAGCCAATTTACAGCTTGATTTTTCGAGACGACAAGGACTGAAAGGTTATAAAATTGAAGTAACATTCATTCAGGCTATTGCTACTGATTGAAATTCTAATGGCTATTTATATCTTACAACAACGATAAAAAATTCACTGTTTTGCTCTACTTTATAAAATTTTAAAAACCTTGTATTCATAAAAGTTTCCATCCAGTCAAAAAAACGTCAGATATTATGCAGATTTGGTTCGCAAAATCGTAAGGAAAACGCGATAATTTGTTCGGAGAAATTGTCAAAATTGTCAAATTTGTCAAAATTGTCAAAATTGTCAAAATTGTCAAAATTGTCAAAATTGTCAAAATTGTCAAAATTGTCAAAATTGTCAAAATTGTCAAAATTGTCAAAATTGTCAAAATTGTCAAAATTGTCAAAATTGTCAAAATTGTCAAAATTGTCAAAATTGTCAAAATTGTCAAAATTGTCAAAATTGTCAAAATTGTCAAAATTGTCAAAATTGTCAAAATTGTCAAAATTGTCAAAATTGTCAAAATTGTCAAAATTGTCAAACTTGTCAAAATTGTCAATCTTGTCAAAATTGTCAAAATTGTCAAAATTGTCAAAATTGTCAAAATTGTCAAAATTGTCAAAATTGTCAAAATTGTCAAAATTGTCAAAATTGTCAAAACTGTCAAAATTGACAAATTGTCAAAATTGTCAAAATTGTCAAAATTGCCAAAATTGTCAAAATTGTCAAAATTGTCAAAATTGTCAAAATTGTCAAAATTGTCAAAATTGTCAAAATTGTCAAAATTGTCAAAATTGTCAAAATTGTCAAAATTGTCAAAATTGTCAAAATTGTCAAAATTGTCAAAATTGTCGAAATTGTCAAAATTTTCAAAATTGTCAAAATTGTCAAAATTGTCAAAATTGTCAAAATTGTCAAAATTGTCAAAATTGTCAAAATTGTCAAAATTGTCAAAATTGTCAAAATTGTCAAAATTGTCAAAATTGTCAAAATTGTCAAAATTGTCAAAATTGTCAAAATTGTCAAAATTGTCAAAATTTTCAAAATTGTCAAAATTGTCAAAATTGTCAAAATTGTCAAAATTGTCAAAATTGTCAAAATTGTCAAAATTGTCAAAATTGTCAAAATTGTCAAAATTGTCAAAATTGTCAAAATTGTCAAAATTGTCAAAATTGTCAAAATGGTCAAAATTGTCAAAATTGTCAAAATTGTCAAAATTGTCAAAATTGTCAAAATTGTCAAAATTGTCAAAATTGTCAAAATTGTCAAAATTGTCAAAATTGTCAAAATTGTCAAAATTGTCAAAATTGTCAAAATTGTCAAAATTGTCAAAATTGCCAAAATTGTCAAAATTGCCAAAATTTCCAGAATTGTCAAAATTGTCAAAATTGTCAAAATTGTCGAAATTGTCAAATTTGTCAAAATTGTCAAAATTGTCAAAATTGTCAAAATTGTCAAAATTGTCAAAATTGTCAAAATTGTCAAAATTGTCAAAATTGTCAAAATTGTCAAAATTGTCAAAATTGTCAAAATTGTCAAAATTGTCAAAATTGTCAAAATTGTCAAAATTGTCAAAATTGTCAAAATTGTCAAAATTGCCAAAATTTTCAGAATTGTCAAAATTGTCAAAATTGTCAAAATTGTCGAAATTGTCAAATTTGTCAAAATTGTCAAAATTGTCAAAATTGTCAAAATTGTCAAAATTGTCAAAATTGTCAAAATTGTCAAAATTGTCAAAATTGTCAAAATTGTCAAAATTGTCAAAATTGTCAAAATTATCAAAATTGTCAAAATTGTCAAAATTGTCAAAATTGTCAAAATTGTCAAAATTGTCAAAATTGTCAAAATTGTCAAAATTGTCAAAATTGTCAAAATTGTCAAAATTGTCAAAATTGTCAAAATTGTCAAAATTATCAAAATTATCAAAATTGTCAAAATTGTCAAAATTGTCAAAATTGTCAAAATTGTCAAAATTGTCAAAATTGTCAAAATTGTCAAAATTGTCAAAATTGTCAAAATTGTCAAAATTGTCAAAATTGTCAAAATTGTCAAAATTGTCAAAATTGTCAAAATTGTCAAAATTGTCAAAATTGTCAAAATTGTCAAAATTGTCAAAATTGTTAAAATTGTCAAAATTGTCAAAATTGTCAAAATTGTCAAAATTGTCAAAATTGTCAAAATTGTCAAAATTGTCAAAATTGTCAAAATTGTCAAAATTGTCAAAATTGTCAAAATTGTCAAAATTGTCAAAATTGTCAAAATTGTCAAAATTGTCAAAATTGTCAAAATTGTCAAAATTGTCAAAATTGTCAAAATTGTCAAAATTGTCAAAATTGTCAAAATTGTCAAAATTGTCAAAATTGTCAAAATTGTCAAAATTGTCAAAATTGCCAAAATTGTCAAAATTGCCAAAATTGTCAGAATTGTCAAAATTGTCAAAATTGTCAAAATTGTCAAACTTATCAAAATTGTCAAAATTGTCAAAATTGTCAAAATTGTCAAAATTGTCAATCTTGTCAAAATTGTCTAACTTGTCAAAATTGTCAAAATTGTCAAAATTGTCAAAATTGTCAAAATTGTCAAAATTGTCAAAATTGTCAAAATTGTCAAAATTGTCAAAATTGTCAAAATTGTCAAAATTGTCAAAATTGTCAAAATTGTCAAAATTGTCAAAATTGTCAAAATTGTCAAAATTGTCAAAATTGTCAAAATTGTCAAAATTGTCAAAATTGTCAAAATTGTCAAAATTGTCAAAATTGTCAAAATTGTCAAAATTGTCAAAATTGTCAAAATTATCAAAATTGTCAAAATTGTCAAAATTGTCAAAATT
This sequence comes from Uranotaenia lowii, assembly GCF_029784155.1. Taxonomy (NCBI): domain Eukaryota; kingdom Metazoa; phylum Arthropoda; class Insecta; order Diptera; family Culicidae; genus Uranotaenia; species Uranotaenia lowii. Next base: position 30,326,816 of record NC_073691.1, on the reverse strand, counting down.
GTCAAAATTGTCAAAATTGTCAAAATTGTCAAAATTGTCAAAATTGTCAAAATTGTCAAAATTGTCAAAATTGTCAAAATTGTCAAAATTGTCAAAATTGTCAAAATTGTCAAAATTGTCAAAATTGTCAAAATTGTCAAAATTGTCAAAATTGTCAAAATTGTCAAAATTGTCAAAATTGTCAAAATTGTCAAAATTGTCAAAATTGTCAAAATTGTCAAAATTGTCAAAATTGTCAAAATTGTCAAAATTGTCAAAATTGTCAAAATTGTCAAAATTGTCAAAATTGTCAAAATTGTCAAAATTGTCAAAATTGTCAAAATTGTGAAAATTTTCAAAATTGTCAAAATTGTCAAAATTGTCAAAATTGTCAAAATTGTCAAAATTGTCAAAATTGTCAAAATTGTCAAAATTGTCAAAATTGTCAAAATTGTCAAAATTGTCAAAATTGTCAAAATTGTCAAAATTGTCAAAATTGTCAAAATTGTCAAATTTTAAAAATTTTAAAATTGTCAAAATTGTCAAAATTGTCAAAATTGTCAAAATTGTAAAAATTGTCAAAATTGTCAAAATTGTCAAAATTGTCAAAATTGTAAAAATTGTCAAAATTGTCAAAATTGTCAAAATTGTCAAAATTGTCAAAATTGTCAAAATTGTCAAAATTGTCAAAATTGTCAAAATTGTCAAAATTGTCAAAATTGTCAAAATTGTCAAAATTTTCAAAATTGTCAAAATTGTCAAAATTGTCAAAATTGTCAAAATTGTCAAAATTGTCAAAATTGTCAAAATTGTCAAAATTGTCAAAATTGTCAAAATTGTCAAAATTGTCAAAATTGTCAAAATTGTCAAAATTGTCAAAATTGTCAAAATTGTCAAAATTGTCAAAATTGTCAAAATTGTCAAAATTGTCAAAATTGTCAAAATTGTCAAAATTGTCAAAATTGTCAAAATTTTCAAAATTGTCAAAATTGTCAAAATTGTCAAAATTGTCAAAATTGTCAAAATTGTCTAACTTGTCAAAATTGTCAAAATTGCCAAAATTGTCAAAATTGTCAAAATTGTCAAAATTGTCAAAATTGTCAAAATTGTCAAAATTGTCAAAATTGTCAAAATTGTCAAAATTGTCAAAATTGTCAAAATTGTCAAAATTGTCAAAATTGTCAAAATTTTCAAAATTGTCAAAATTGTCAAAATTGTCAAAATTGTCAAAATTGTCAAAATTGTCAAAATTGTCAAAATTGTCAAAATTGTCAAAATTGTCAAAATTGTCAAAATTGTCAAAATTGTCAAAATTGTCAAAATTGTCAAAATTGTCAAAATTGTCAAAATTGTCAAAATTGTCAAAATTGTCAAAATTGTCAAAATTGTCAAAATTGTCAAAATTGTCAAAATTGTCAAAATTGTCAAAATTGTCAAAATTGTCAAAATTGTCAAAATTGTGAAAATTTTCAAAATTGTCAAAATTGTCAAAATTGTCAAAATTGTCAAAATTGTCAAAATTGTCAAAATTGTCAAAATTGTCAAAATTGTCAAAATTGTCAAAATTGTCAAATTTGTCAAAATTGTCAAAATTGTCAAAATTGTCAAAATTGTCAAAATTGTCAAAATTGTCAAAATTGTCAAAATTGTCAAAATTGTCAAAATTATCAAAATTGTCAAAATTGTCAAAATTGTCAAAATTGTCAAAATTGTCAAAATTGTCAAAATTGTCAAAATTGTCAAAATTGTCAAAATTGTCAAAATTGTCAAAATTGTCAAAATTGTCAAAATTGTCAAAATTGTCAAAATTGTCAAAATTGTCAAAATTGTCGAAATTGTCAAAATTGTCAAAATTGTCAAAATTGTCAAAATTGTCGAAATTGTCAAAATTGTCAAAATTGTCAAAATTGTCAAAATTGTCAAAATTGTCAAAATTGTCAAAATTGTCAAAATTGTCAAAATTGTCAAAATTGTCAAAATTGTCAAAACTGTCAAAATTGTCAAAATTGTCAAAATTGTCAAAATTGTCAATATTGTCAAAATTGTAAAAATTGTCAAAATTGTCAAAATTGTCAAAATTGTCAAAATTGTCAAAATTGTCAAAATTGTCAAAATTGTCAAAATTGTCAAAATTGTCAAAATTTTCAAAATTGTCAAAATTGTCAAAATTGTCAAAATTGTCAAAATTGTCAAAATTGTCTAACTTGTCAAAATTGTCAAAATTGCCAAAATTGTCAAAATTGTCAAAATTGTCAAAATTGTCAAAATTGTCAAAATTGTCAAAATTGTCAAAATTGTCAAAATTGTCAAAATTGTCAAAATTGTCAAAATTGTCAAAATTGTCAAAATTGTCAAAATTTTCAAAATTGTCAAAATTGTCAAAATTGTCAAAATTGTCAAAATTGTCAAAATTGTCAAAATTGTCAAAATTGTCAAAATTGTCAAAATTGTCAAAATTGTCAAAATTGTCAAAATTGTCAAAATTGTCAAAATTGTCAAAATTGTCAAAATTGTCAAAATTGTCAAAATTGTCAAAATTGTCAAAATTGTCAAAATTGTCAAAATTGTCAAAATTGTCAAAATTGTCAAAATTGTCAAAATTGTCAAAATTGTCAAAATTGTCAAAATTGTCAAAATTGTCAAAATTGTCAAAATTGTCAAAATTGTGAAAATTTTCAAAATTGTCAAAATTGTCAAAATTGTCAAAATTGTCAAAATTGTCAAAATTGTCAAAATTGTCAAAATTGTCAAAATTGTCAAAATTGTCAAAATTGTCAAAATTGTCAAATTTGTCAAAATTGTCAAAATTGTCAAAATTGTCAAAATTGTCAAAATTGTCAAAATTGTCAAAATTGTCAAAATTGTCAAAATTGTCAAAATTGTCAAAATTGTCAAAATTGTCAAAATTGTCAAAATTGTCAAAATTGTCAAAATTGTCAAAATTGTCAAAATTGTCAAAATTGTCAAAATTGTCAAAATTGTCAAAATTGTCAAAATTGTCAAAATTGTCAAAATTGTCAAAATTGTCGAAATTGTCAAAATTGTCAAAATTGTCAAAATTGTCAAAATTGTCGAAATTGTCAAAATTGTCAAAATTGTCAAAATTGTCAAAATTGTCAAAATTGTCAAAATTGTCAAAATTGTCAAAATTGTCAAAATTGTCAAAATTGTCAAAATTGTCAAAACTGTCAAAATTGTCAAAATTGTCAAAATTGTCAAAATTGTCAATATTGTCAAATTTACAAATTTTTCAATTTACTCAATTATTTTTATGAAATTTCTCAGTGTATCAATGGGTGTCAAAAATGTAGTTTTTTATTCATTCACAATTTTTCACAAACAACCCACCGTGATGATCTCCGTTCGAGTCCACTCTTCCTCGTACATACTACTCATGTTGGACAACATTGGAATAGCTCGAAAAAATAGCCGCCGATATCACAGCTTAAGAAGATACACTCAGAGAAAAAGAAAACAGACAAAACGAAACAAATAATTTCGTTTCCCGACAAATCACACCAGGAAATTTCCTGGCACTTTAGCACATTCTAAATAAGACTTTTTTTATTGCTTCTTTTGGCTCACTTCACCCACGCAGGGTTTCGAATTTCTATAATTCAACTTAATTCACGACCAACACGCCAGTCTTCGATGAACACATGCACTTCCTCGATTTGAGCACACTTTTTTCCGAGGATCGATCCAGACGGTTTGGGAAAATTTCCACCAAAAATTAAAAAAAAACATTCAACCGGACTGGATTTGTCAAACGATTTTTTTTGCTCTGTTGTTTCGGAAGTTTTGCTTATTCTTATGATTATCTTCAGCCGAAAAAAAAATTATAAATCACTTTCCGTTGGCTCCACCCATTCTCGGGGAGCGAAATTTATGGCACCAATTTTTGCAACTTAATCACGTCCAAGGAACGGCCGAAATTTTCACTGGCAAACTCGAGCAAAATCAGGAGGAAAAAATCCGCCCCAACACATACACACCCAAACACGATTTTCCACTTTTGCGATGATTTCTTTTGATTTTTCCCACTCAAAACACGACGATCACTTTCCCGGGGCATTTTTTGGTTTCCATTTTTTTCTCGGTGTTTTCTTTCCTCTGTATTGAGTTCAGAATTTGACTCACAACGTTAAGTTTGTTGGTTTTTGTTTCTCGTTGTTGGAAAAACAACTTCACAAAAGCAGACCTGTTGGAAAAACCCGACTGATTTAGAGCATTTGGGAATATGCAAAAAAAACCTTAGTTGATCTTCCTGTTTTTAAAAGTCTGGTTTTTATTTGTTTCCTTTTGGTTTTTCTTTTGATTTATGGGTTTTTCAATTTTTTTCTCTATTAAATTTTGAGTATAATATAATGTTATTTTTTAATTAAAATTTAATTTTAAGAACAGTCTAACCAACTTCTTTCCATGAGTTTGTCATGATCAACAAAGTAAGTTTCCACCAGTGCTGCGAACTTTGAGCTGCCACGTTCTATGTCTGTCGTCGATTAGCCTTTCGACTATAAGGATACGAAAAGTAGTGAAATGGGAAGGGGCGACGTGAAGAAAATCGAAAAATTTTCACACCTCATCACTGACTGGAAAACGAGATCACTCGATGGGAGCAGCGCGAGTCAATGCACTTTCTGCTTTTAATGATTATACTAGTTTACAGCATTTTTGATGATCACTTTTTATGTGAATTCTCTAAATCCGAAAATTTAATTAAAAAAATCTCAGTTGAATAGTTTTTAAATTATGTACAAAAATATAAAATTTTCTAAATATAAGTATCATAGACAACCGTCACAGAATTTTTGGGTAAAATCACAGAAAGTCAGATTTTTTTTCGTCAAAACACAGATTTTTTTCGGCAGCCTTGCTATGGACATTTTGCTTGGGAGGCGGAGGAGCAAAAATATTGATTTTTCTATTACTATTTTTCTTCTTCAATGGTTTATTGCTTTTCTTAAAATATTTTTTTCCAAAAGCCTAGATTAGGACAAATATTTCACATGGAGACTGCCACTCAATTTCATGCGATTTTCAGCCATTTCAGCATGTTCAATTTGAGCAGATGCTGCCATCTTGGATTTCAAGATGGCGTTGGACAGCAAAATTAGATTTCTACTTGTTAAGCCTCTTTCAACCAATACTCATTTTGAAGATGTTTCATGAGATTTTCAGTAACGTAATTTCATTTTAACGACAGTTTTCGGTGGATTTCAGATTCAAAAACGTTTTCACCAGTTGTCCAGACGCTTCGAGCTACTGTGGCTTTCGCTCCTCTTCAGTGGACACTAAAATTATTTATTTCATAACTGAATTTTAATCTTATTCACAATATTTTTTAAAAAAGTATGTATATTTAAAATCCGTCGAAAAAAAAACCAAAACAAAATTACAATTTTTAATAAAATAAAAGTTTCAAGAGAAAAAGCCAAAATTTTCAATTCTCTTCTCGGCAATACTCATATTGTAGAGATATACATACCACTTCGATTGATTTGAAGTATTTCAAAGATTTTCAATTAATTTTTTTTATTTAACTCAAAAAACAACACACATGACTTATCAAGAATGTCTAAAAATAGGAATTCCAATTCAAATATGTGCAAAAGATTGAGTCGATTTGGGGTCATTTTTGAATTTCTCAAACCCTGGGGTCTAAAAAGCTTCGTTTTGGTTCAAAATTCATCAAGGATTTTTTGCAAATAGTCAAGAAATACCTCGCTAGGAAGCTAGTCGTGATGTGAATTGAATTTGTTGTTTTTGAATACCAAGAAACATAGCCTTGTAAAACAGCTAATAACTTTTTTACTTTATAAGATACATAGTAAATGTGCTGCATTTGATCTTTTCTGTAATAAGAAATTTGTTAGTTATATACGATACTACCCAAGCAACCAAAAGTCGCGTTTTTACTTAAAGATGGTACTCCGAAGTTCACATTTTTCTGAAAAAATGTTTTACGGGAACTTCAGGTGGCTCTTGTCGCGTAAAAGTTACTCAGGAACTTCCATCGCCCTTTGAAAGGTTAAACTAACGATAACGGAACTACTAAGCGCTTTTAATGGAACTTCTTTCAAGAAGGTCGATAACGTTCGCGTAACATTCTAAAACGTACCTTTAAGATACTTGAAGGTGTTTTAAAGAACCTATATGGGAATTCTAAGCGACATGTCAAAAATGTCTTTCAAGAAGGTCGATAACGTTCGCTTAACATTCTAAAACGCACCATTAAGATATTTGAAGGTGTTTTAAAGAACCTATATAGGTATTCTAAGCGACATGTCAAAAACGCCTGTCAATTTCTTGTCATGGTATTTGTTTTGTTTGGATGCGAATTTTTGTTATGATTCATATTGTGTACTGAAAGTCCTTTGAACGAAATAAGGTACCTTCTCAATCATCTCAAATGACATTAAGTTTAAATACTAATCATTACAGTGGCAATTAGCTATTGCTGGATTGGTCGAGAGGCTGGTGAGTTTCATTGCAACCTAGAGAGCTACGGTTCAATTCTCTAGGCATAAGCAGCTTTTGCAATCAAAACAATATAATTAAAACCAATGAGATAGACCATGATAGATCGGCAACCTAGCAATTTGACATCTGATTGTCAGAGCTGGGCTGATTAGCGTTCTCTTCAGACACAAACGAGAGCTGATTAAGCTTCTATGGAACCTATGGGTAGTGATCTGGCAACATTTTTTCAATAATCCATCACGAAAATTTTGTTAGCGTGCATCGATCTAGCAGGGAAAATACCAGACTGGAAAAACAACCATCGAAACTATCTGCTCGACGAGTCGGAATCGTCCGTGATCGGACCCATCTTCGGGAGGAATTACCGACTGGGCATTTTTGTGACTTTGGTTCGCAAATGAAAGTTCCGGTGAAAAGTCCCAAAAGGGGAACTCGGTGCTCCACGGAGACAAGAAGCATCTCGGCTGGAAAATCCGGTCTCAGGAGCGTTTAGGCCAGCAGCTCAGGAAAACGAGACGGGTCGGTCAAACAAGAAAGGCCAAACGACCACAAAGTTCAGTGTCCGAATACTAGAGCCAAGTGCTCGTTCGGGCCATAGACACGCTCTGCAAAAATCAATAAAACGAAGAAGGCGTCGGAAAGCCGTTAATACTCAAGCAAGCGCAAAAAGAACCCCAGCCAACTCTTTTTGGCAATACTCATGTGAATACCTTTGGCAAAGCCTTCGCCACGTTGCCACCACACCTTTCACCTATAAATCACCATCTATATGGCAAGCCCAGCTGCACAACATCCTCACCGGAACAAGCCGGACAGCTACGAGGGCCGCGTTCAGTGGTTGAGGTCGTATCGGATTTCTATTCCGGTCGCTTCCGTTCGCCGCACTAGTGGCGAACATCCGGTGGAACAGCCGCCAAATTTGACCGCATTCGATCACCGCACCAGTGGCGAAAAATCCCGGGGGACAGTCGCCGAATCCGACCGCATCCGTGGCGATATCCAGGTGGAGTCCGATGGCCGCACAAGTGGCGAACATCCGGTGGTACAGCCGCCGAATTGGACCGTTTTCCATCGTCGCATATGTGGCGAACATCTGGTGTAACAGCCGCTGAATAAAACCTAATTTCATCGCCGCACAGGTGAAAAAAATCCCGAAAGACAGCCGCCCAATTCGACCGCATTCGATCGCCGCATCAGTGGCAAATATCCCGGTGGAATCGCCGCCAAATCCGAATGCGTCAGGTCGACGCACCAGTGGTGAAATCTCGGTAATTCAGGTGCCGAATATTACCGCATCCGATCGCCGCATCAGAGGCGAATATCCGATGGATGAGGGGCCGAATCCGACCGAATCCAATTGCCGTATCCGTGACGAAATCCCGGTAGAACAGCCGCCGAATTCGGGTGCGTCCGATCGCCCCACCAGTGGCGAGAAATCTCGGAGACTCAGGCGCCGAATTTGACTGCATCCGTGGCGAAATCCCGGTGGAATCCGATGGCCGCACCAGTGACGAACATCCGGAGGTACAGCCGCCAAATCGAACCGAATTCCATCGTCGCACAAGCGGAAAGAAAATCTCGAGGAACAGCCGCCCAATCCGACCGCATATGATCGCCGCATCAGTGGTGAATATCCCGGTGGAAACAACGCCGAATCAGAGTGCGTAAGGTCGCCGCGACAGTGGCGAAATCTCGATAGTTCAGGTGCCGAATACGACCGCATTCAGTGGTTCAGGGTCCGAATCCGACCAAATCCAATCGCCGCATCCGTGGCGAACATCCGGTGGTACAGCCGCCGAACTGGACCGAATTCCATCGCCTCATCAGTGGCGAACAGCCGCCGGTGTCAGACCGGGTTCCATCCAGAGGACTGAACCAGCTGTCAAATCGCATACAAACGCACCGTACCAAATTTTTGGTACCAGAACGTCAGTGTGGTTCCCGAAATTAAACACTTCACCCCATAAAAGACTCAAAATAGGGTAACATTTTTGTTGCCAAACGCATCTGTTGTTGTCATACTGCAGATTTAGAATGAATTTTTACAAGGATTATGCTGAAAACTCTGCATTTTGTGCCCAACCATAATTTATTAATGTTACCAAAGATCCCTTTGATTGACATTCTCGAGCCGCAGATATCATTTTAAGGATTATTAAAAATTGCCTCTGGTTGAAATTTTTGCAATGAGGACGCCATGTTGCCGCTATACGTGTTTCACTCGTTTCATTTTTCTTCTTCCTGCGGGTTTCTTGACTGAAAACTTGGTACGGGAGTTTTTGTTTTCTTCAGCCTCTTGGTTCCATCGCCGCACCAGTTGCGAAAAAATTCAAAAAATTCCGGGACAGCCGCCGAATCCGAGGAATCCGACCACCGCATCAGTTGCGAAGAATTTTAGTGGTTCAGGAGCCGAATCCGACAGCATTCGATTGCCGCACCAGTGGCAATATTCCGGTGGTCCGCGGTCATCATCCGAACTTGCCAGACTTCCAGGAGCATTGCCGATCATCCGACAAGGTGAAGGAAAACATCGAGGGAAGAAGAGCCCTCAGTCCGCACATCGTAAAGTTGTGACGCACTACAAGTTCTCGCTTGTGGGGCGGACCACGCTAAGCCTATTAATGTGTGGTGGTAGAAGCAACTCTATCTGTATCTACCACTTCATGGTAGTAGGCTCGTGAGGAACAAAAATTTGATATGTGATGGTAATGCTTCTAGACAAATTCTACCCGCTCATTTTCACCATCTTTCATTTCTTCTAACCTTCTATCCATCTATATAAAAATTTCATAATCTTTAGATGTCCCTACTAAAAAGGACATCACTTTTCACCGCTAGGCCGATAAATCAAAGTAACAAAACAAAAATTACGGTGATTAATCTCTTCATAAAAGTAACACACAATCTTGGGGAAGATGGGTGGGTTGAATTCGTTAAAATGTTGCACAATACACACAAAATTAACTTTAGCTTGAATTCATTCATTGTGGCACTGACCACAATCCGCCACTATAATAAATGTCTTCGACAAAGTTGATCAGCGGAAAATCTCCTTTGGAGAATTTATAAATCCATAAGGAGGCTCGGTTCCATAGAAGAAACAAAAATGGTGTTGGTGTTTTTCAGTACAAAATATTCAACTTTTCCCATACAAACCTAAAAATTCAAATTTACTCATTTAAAAGTTTCTTAAATTTTTTTCAAAAAATCATGGATGAGTTTTGAATGAAAAACGAAGTTTTTTAGACCCCAGGGTTTGAGAAAATCGAAAATGATCCCAGATCGACTCAGTCTAATGTGCAAACCACACAGCAAAAATTATTTCCTGTAAAATTACGCAAATGTCCTGTAACAAAAACGAGCAGGACATTTACCGTTATTTTACAGGTCGAAATACAAATTGCGTGAAATTTAATTTTTAGTGTACAACGTTTTTACAGGACATTTGCTGTAATAATAAATTAATCTTCGTTAACTTTTATGGAAAACAATTAAAAATTACATGTTTTGTTAATTACAGGTTGATTTATATTGAAGGTTGCAGTTTCAGTGACACGTATTAGTCAACATTTTTTTCTGTGTAGCCTGAGTGAGTCCTGTTTTGACATTTTGATCGGGAACTGTCAAATAATTTTATTACCGTTTCAAAATCAAGCACTTTGTGCCTTTTTATAACAAGCAAAAAAAGTTTAGAACAAACTTCTTGGTTTATGTTTTATTAAAGTTTTAATAGAGCATTCAGAACTCTTTCACGTGAAAACAAATGGTTGAATCAAGAATCTTAGCATTGTTCATGGCCATAATGAAACAGTTTTCAAACTAACTGCAAATGCCATAATAAAACCATACTAAAACTTTCAAAGTTTGGCTAGTTAGCTTAATCTGTTGTTCTTGGGATGTTAGGTTAACAGTTTGAAGTATGAAAGTAATGTTTGGAAAGGATAAAAAACTCAATTCAAACATCAGTATCTTCAAACAATTTTGAGTCAAAATGGGCTCTGAGTTCATCTTTTTTAAACTAGGTGAGAAGAATGAACAAATTCATTTAAAAAAAAAATCTAGAGTATATATCAACTCTCATCCGTCCCAATAATTTTTACTCGTTAAGGTCCCTGGAGTGTCAATTTGACACTTTTTACAAAAACCAATATATCTCTCCTGTTTCTCTACCGATTTTAACTAAATTTAAAGTTTTGGAAACCTCATAACGTAATTAAAATAGGTTTCTCATATTTCTTATATTTGTGTTATTTCAGTATCAGAGCGCTAATGTTATTAGACCACTAGAATCGGTATGAAATTTTCTTTTCGATAAATATAAATTAACTAGCTGTTTTTACCCGGCTTTGTTCGGATTCACATAAAATATAAATCAAAATAATTCGTTTGACTTTTAGTAATTTTGGAAGCCTTGTATTCATCTTTAAATATTGGGTTTTGCCCATGTTTTGCCATGTAAGCTTTGTAAGTTTTGTTAGTTTTTATAAAGTTTTGATTGAGATTATTTACTGTGTTTATCATTTTCATAATATTTCCATTGAATGTTTATTCATCCTTTCACCAAAAATTCTTTACCATACTCAACATTTTTTTAGTAAGCTTGAATCGATTGAATCAATTGAAGTAAAAAAATAAGGCAATTTTTTTTAACTTCAAATGAATTTTTTTTCTATCTTTACCATTCTTCATCTAAATTAGATGGATGATCTCCAAAAGAGATTTTCATCAGATGATCAAATGAAAATCTCTTTTGGAGTTCATCCTACTTTCAAAGATGGATCTTCCCGAACAATGGAATATTCTAAATTTACTTAGAAATTTCTTCAAAAAATTGAACCTTGTTCAACTATTTATGCTAAAGACTCACTTTGCATGTTTTCAATTGGATGTATGTATGTTGTATGTTGGTAATCCACCATGGGTGCACGGATTCACCGCAGTTTCTGCCAAAGTATGTGCTCACATGCATTCTTTAGATTACTATGTTCGACAAATCTTCAATGCAGCGCGCCATCATACCCGGACCCCATGGCTTCGTATGAACTGTTATGGAGTGAATGTATTGTGTTGATGTAGGTATATTTTGGAAGAACGAATCAATCAGGTGGGCTAGTTTACTTACAGGTATTCAGGCATCCGTGTATATACCTGACCAGCTGGCAACTGATTGAACATTCCTATTATATAGTCAGTTATAGTATGAAACACATCTTACCTGTCGGCAACTTATGGGAGTCGAACCCAAAAGTTTTTCTTGCCGATACCGGGAATCGAACCCAGTACGCCTGGCATACCAATACCAGACTCGCGCCAGCCTATCCGCTAGACCACATCGGCGCTTTCTGCATGTTTTCAATTGGATGTGTACATTTTTGATATCACAATGTTTTGATATCACACTAAGGCTGGAACAAATATCAATTTCTTCTTTTGTCTCCCCCCCTTCGAAATTTCCAAAAACCTGAAGGGGGAAATAAATAAAGTTTTTAGTATTTCATGAAAATTTTGATAAAAAATTCAACTATCCGAAAGATTACAAGACCAAAAAAGAAATTTTGGAAGATGGAAGTAATTTCACCATGTGTATTCTTGATTTTATTGAATTTTTCAATAAAAAATTTCATTATTGTATAGGTTTTGTGCAATGATATAGCATTCATTTTTTTGCATGCAAGATTTTGTGCAATTTATTCCAATTTATTTGTTTTTCGCATTATTTTTTATTGTCCCCCCCCTCGCGATATTCCAACTCTGAGTGACAAAAGAAGGATTTGAAATTTGTTCCGGCCTAATTAGTTTTTTCTAAAATGTTGAAAGTGCCACTAATAGTTTTTTGCAACTATCGAAAACAAATAATTTCGGAACCGAAATTGCCAATTTTAAAAGGTTATGGAAAAAATTTCATTTGATTTCTATTTCATTTTTTTTCCATTCTCGGACACAATTATCCCATTAGTTATGGTGAAGATTGATCAATGTAGATATCATTCAGTTTAATTTGCAATAGTAAACGGTTTGAATTTTCTCATAATTGCCTAGTAAAGTTGAACACATTGATGATCAACAATAACTCAAAAGTTAGAAATTTAACAATGAAAATGAATTGTACAAAACTAAAAACCATAGGTTTAACTACTTAAAAGTTTCATGCGATGGATTTTGTTTTCCCAGATAATGCAAGTTCAATCTTCAAATCCCCTATTCAAATTTCCCGTCGCTATCAATGCTTTGAAATCGCAGCTTTCAACTTATAACTCAGAATTTAATTAATTTTCCTTTCTCTATGAGGAATTCCAAAAATATGAAAATGGTTGGTTCTTAAAAGCGGGAATTTATGAAAATCGGTTCATTTGTTCCCAGCACTCAATGTAAATAGATATTCAGCTGAAGAAGTCAGTTCATTATGAAGTTGAATAATTGCACCCATACTTCACACACTATATTTTTGTAGACTCTCAACGTCCCACAGTGGGCCAGGAACCACACTTTTGCGGTCAAAATTGACTGCAGGCCAGAGTCTTCGTTGTAGCTCATTGGTGTCTTCGACAAAGTTACTCGCCTATAATTGCGCTATCTTTTGATGGATTTGAATTAGTTCTATTTTTCTCCGCAAGGTTGCGAAAAAAAATATAACTTTTTACAGAAGCAAGATACAGGCATGGTTTTATTTTACAAAGTTGTTCATTATACCTTTTATATCAACTTTGTAGAACATTGTTAAACTCTATGTTGTGTACTTACCTTGCGAAAATAATAATTTGAAGAAACTTTGCAAAAAATGGTTTTTTCACCTATTTTTGCTTTTAGCTATACAATACCTCAAATTTCCACAGTATTCGATTGGAATAGACTCAAATGAGATATTCTAGAGGAAAACTTATTCGTTTCGCAGATTTTTTTTCTGTCAAAAACGCAAAATATAGTTTAAAATTATACGTTTTTCAAATTGCACTAACTTGCTTGCGAGCAGTTTTCGTACCTCATTTTTCGAGAAGTGACAGTTGTGATTATGATTTAAATGCATGTAAAAAATGTCTGTGGGTTCTCGTGGGTTCCTTGCCAAAAGGTTTAATAAATTTGGTTAATTTTCAATACAAATTCACATATTTTAAGACCCTTTTCTAAGAAAACATCCGCATTACTCGTAGACAAGTCGAATTTTCGTCGTTTTATTATTGCTTTAGTCCATTGCGATGCTTAACTAAGCGATTAAGCACATTTGGTAAAATTTATTAAAAAAATAAAAAAAAATATTTAAAACTGATTTTTTTTTTAAATTAATTTTTGATTATTTTTTTTTTTCTAATTTGATTAAAAGTGCGAAAAATGTGCTGAATTATTTATTCAAGCAGCGACTCCAATAACTGAACGATGAAAATTCAACTTTTCTATGAGAAATTCGGATGTTTTCTTTGAAAAAGTCTTAAAATATGTGAATTTATATTGAAAATTTACCAACTTCATTAAATCATTTGGCAAGAAACTCACGAGAACCGACAGACATTTTTTACATGCATTTAGATCAGGGGTGAGCAACCCGCGGCCCGCGGGCCGCATGCGGCCCTCGAGACATGTTTGTGCGGCCCACGGAGCTAATCTCAAATTAAATTTATTTCACGATTTTTTTTCTACAAAAGATTGTTAATTATCATAAAAAAGCAGTCCCTACTATACCAAAAACATGATATATCATTAACTTGATATGCATGTCGCTTGTTTGCAGTTGTATTTTTCTCATAATCATCCGTATTGTTGACTTAAGGATTTAAGCTTTTTATTGAGTTCTTTTCACTTATCGAAAATACGTTATATTGGAGGTTGCTTTTCGTTTCAAACAAAGTTCAAATTGTTTGATAAAGTGAAATATTTTTGTTCTTAATTAATAATAGAAATAAGGAAAATTTTATAATATAAACTGGGTTAACGATTTAGATTTCTCATCGATAGAACTAAGCGAAATTCTGATATCTCGACAAAAACAATATCTGTAATTCTGTGATTCAAACCAAAAAGTTTGTAACGATTACACAGTGAAACAGCATTTTTGGTGCCTATGTTTCAACTGATTTTGTAAGAGTTTGGCGTCCTTCGTTGAAAACATTTCACATATTTCGGCTACCGCTTCTTGTTTCGGTAATATAGCGTGTGGAAATTTTCAAATTGATCTATTTTGGGTAAAATCGATCTTTCATAACTGATATACCAATAAACCAACATAACAATAAAAAGCTGATTTTCAATCAAAAAGGGTAGCATTTTTTCAATCAAGGACTCAGATTACAAATTCTTCTAACCTCATTAAAGAATGTTCTTGAATTGAAGATTTTAATTTCTTAAGCAAGTTTGTTAAGATTGCGAAATGATTTGACTTGCGGTTTTAAAAATATCAAAGATTCAATTTAGTTTGATTTTTCTTTAAAATTTCGTATAAATTCCCAGGTTCTATAGGTTTGGATAACAAAAAGAAAACTTCCATATCTTTTTTTCTCAGAATTCAAAATTACTCGTGGTTTTTTTGAAAGTTGATCATTGAGTCAATAAGTATTTGTATTTAATAGTTTTGTCAAAAAATGAACAATTTTCCCGTATGTTTGGATAACGTGCCGCTATTAATAAGCCTACCCCCATTCTGATTCTGAGTCAATAAGTATTTGTATTTAACAGTTTTGTAAAAAAGCCCATAAATTGAAACTAATTTTTTACCTATTTTTTAAAGTTATCTCGAAAACTAGAGCTGATAAAAAGACTAATTGTACACATGTTTGGATTCAGCGCCCCTGAATAAGTCAAAATCAGTTCTGAGATTCCTTGCACCTCGGAAAAATCTGAATTTTGTTAACTTGTGTTATGTGTTATCATAAATTTCAGAAATTTGTTTTCAGAAATTTCATAGGCAAATTATGCAAAACATTGATTAAAATGAGTCATTTAACTTAAAAATGAGACAGTCCAGAAAGCCTGTCTCAGGTGTTCTGGTTAAAAAAATGTTAACAATAATTTTGAAACCTTGCTCAACATCTCTTAAAATTTTATTTTGATGCGGCCCGCCGAAAGAATTTCAAATTAAAAGTGGCCCGTTGCTTCAAAAGGTTGCTCACCCCTGATTTAGATCATAATCACAACTGTCACTTATCGAAAAATGAGGTGCGCTAAACTGCTCGTAAGCAAGTTATTGCAATTTGAAAAATGTATAATTTTAACCTATTTTTTGCGTTTTTGACAGAAAAAATCTGCGAAACGAATAAGTTTTCCTCTAGAATATCTCATTTGAGTCTATTCCAATCGAATACTGTGGAAATTTGAGGTATTGTATAGCTAAAAGCAAAAATAGGTGAAAAAACCATTTTTTGCAAAGTTTCTTCAAATTATTATTTTCGCAAGGTAAGTACACAACATAGAGTTTAACAATGTTCTACAAAGTTGATATAAAAGGTATAATGAACAACTTTGTAAAATAAAACCATGCCTGTATCTTGCTTCTGTAAAAAGTTATATTTTTTTCGCCACCTTGCGGAGAAAAATAGAACTAATTCAAATCCATCAAAAGATAGCGCAATTATAGGCGAGTAACTTTGTCGAAGACACCAATGAGCTACAACGAAGACTCTGGCCTGCAGTCAATTTTGACCGCAAAAGTGTGGTTCCTGGCCCACTGTGATCCCCAGGGGCGGTAAAAACCACTTTGAAAGCCACTGTTCTAATCAATTTATTTCGAACAGGCAAATAGGAGTATTTTGTTTATCCCAAAAGTATGCTTATTATTGCATCCTAGCACCACGTTGGTGTGTCCTGTGCTACGAACAACTGTAGAAGAAATATAGAATGCCCGCCTAAAATTTCGCTATCAAATTTTCAATCATTAGCAGGCTTTGATTTGCCTTCCAGTACACGTGAACTCTCGATGGTCGTTTCTTATGCCTGTCCCATGGTGATGGTCAAAATAACCCCGCCAAAGGGAACGAAAAACGGTTGGCAAAATAGGTGCCATGACTTTTGATTTGTGTGAATTAAAACGAAAGTTGTATGGGAGGGTCCCTTTTCTTAGGTGGGAGGGGCTCAAAACTATTACTAAAACCTTACCATGGTCCAAACACATAACTGTACCAAATTTTAGGCTGATCGGTTAAGCGGTGTGGATTTGTATAAGGTGCATACAAACAAACAAACAAACAAACAAACAAACAAACAAACAAACATAATATATAGTCCAACTCATCTTTATATATTAGAAGAAGATAGCGAAAATGTTGCGTGAATATTATCGAAATCAAGTGCAAAGTAAAAATTAAATGCAAGAAATCCTCAAAAATTGCAAATTGACAAAAAATGATAAAAACAGCAACTGTTGGAAATTTGTTAAAAGTTCTATATTTCTTATTTTGAAAATATAAAGATACAAAATTGTGCCAAATTACGTCGACTTTACAATCCTTTTTTCAAAACAAATTTCATTGATACATTGATTGAAAAGTACGGTTTTAACACTACTTTTTCAACATTTTTTTGGTCATGATCTTAGAAAATTTAAAAAAAATATATATTGATGTCCAACGTCTTGTTTCAATCTTCAGCTTTCTTAGACACTAAGTGAAGTTTGTTCGAACATACCGTAGCTGATTTACAGTTCTTTTTTCCGGAGCATGTTTTTTCGGATTTTTTTCTTAAACTTTTAATTTCGAAAAACTGAAATTTTGTGAATTTTGTCTGAAATACATATAAAAGTTACGTTACGAGGTTTCCAAAACTATAAATTTTGTAAAAATCGATTGAGAAACAAATTGACACTCTAGATCTGATTGAGGAGATTTTTTCCTAGGCTTTCAGGGTGCGTCCGTAAAAAAGTTATCATGCAAAATTAAAGATAATCAGTGCCGTGAAAAAGTTAAGTTTTCGTAGAATATTTTATTTTTCAAAATAGTCTTGGTTTGCCTTGAAAGTAAATTTGAAAATGAAGAACAAAATTATCATAGTCGAAAATCACAGTAGCTCAAAGTTGGGCTTTGTTGTTACAGCTCTAAATTATGAGCTGTGAAATCATGAGTTTGACAGAATTTTATGGTTATTTGTTGTGCAAATTTTGAATTTCTTCAATCTTTTCCGTGGGAAGTTATGAAATGCAAGCCCATGGATTTTTTTTTTATCAGATAACATGACTTTTCGCAGTCGTAGGAGCTAAATATTGGAAAAATAATCCAGTTTTATGTAACCCAATTCACAATAGCTTATATTTTCAGTATATTGTAAGCATAATTTTGAACTTGAAATTTTAATTTGTTTTTCTCAGTATCTGTTCCAGTGAATGTTCAGTGCTTTAATTCTTCAGCAGATTTTCCATTTTTCAAAGTGAACTGATCAATCTTCAAAGTGTGTTCAGAGATTCCGAAGAACTCTTATTCCCGGGAGTGACATTTTGACACTTCTTCCTGCTCAGCTCAGCTCAGCTGTTGGCAGCTGCCTGTAGCAATCAATTTTTTAAGTCACACTGCTCTGTTTGCACCACTCTGCTTCCTAAATCATAATTCCTTTAGAAGATTCCGATGTATGGTCGCTAGATCCTGAACTAACTACAAACACGCGTAATCCACTTGGCTTTGTTAGGTTTTAAGGTGGCCACTTTTTATTTCCTCCCCCGCCTTTCTTCCGTCAGCTTTCAGAACCCCTTGGGATTGGACACACATCGGCAGCTGTTGGGACATTAATCCCCTTCTCTGATCGACTGCGACGACCCGCTTGGAGACAAACCCCTCCCCAACCTCTTTGATCCCCACCCCCACAATTGGGAGGGGAAAACGCACAAACACACCTCGGCAACTTCCAAACGGAACGCAGAACCGCGATCCACCGACAAAAATTTTCGCGGATTTTCACGCGATCTTCACGGGACCGTTCTCCGATGGGTACTGAAAGAGCCAGGGCCTGCCGGCGGATTTCCAAAAAACTCCCCGCAATCATCAAAAATACACCGTCATCATGGGATGACGATGACGGCGAATGATTGCCATCATTGAAGATCGTACGTCGACCGTGTAAAGTGAGAAACCCACTCACGAGAAGTGGCCGGGCAGCTAGGATTTCAATCCGGGGGTGTAGCTTTTCCTGGTCCAGGGAACAGGCTAAGGGGGTGTGATGTGGTGAAGAACCTGGCCGTGTCGATATGAGAGCTACTTTCCGAAGATGACGGTAGCGATTCAGGGTTTTGGATTTCAAATTCAAAAGCGGAAATTAAATTGTTATTCAGATTTCATGTTTTGAATTCAGATTAAGAAAATATTTAAAAATTGAACAGGATAGTATCTTATTAAAGATCCATACGCCTCTGATTTTTCTTTTGGTTTTCAAACCAAAAAGCAGACAGAGCAGCTAGAGCATATTTATATTTCCAGTGGATGGTGTTTGTTTTTCTTTGCTTCGGTTGTTTTCGTAGTATGATTTTCCATATTCTGCCGGTGTTAAGATGTCTGGAGCGATGAGTAATTAATTTATCACGGAAGTTTCTTTTCCACACTGCCCAAATTATTTTTTCAGGTATCAGGTTTTAATGATTGTCCTTTATATAAAAACCTGGCAAAATCCGGGCATTCGATTCCAAAATTGACGATCAAAAGTCCGGACAAATTTTACCAAAACCTAAAAATGACTCAATAATACAAATCAAGAAAAAAATCAAATGAAAATGATTTTCATTTAAACTCATCCACAGATTTTGAATTGTATTCTTGTCTTCCAAGAAACCTTTCATGTTTATTTTTATAAAACTTGCGCAAAAAATAAAGTTTTGGAGGGCTAATATAAAAAATACTGCTGCCAAAGTTATCAAAACAACTTTAAAATTTATATCTGACATACAGAATATGTTGTCCAGGCTACAAATATTCTAAATGGAAAGAAGTTGCGACTAGTTTATGTCAGTTTTCGTATTTTTTCGTAATAAAACTCTTTGTTCACATTTTGTTTCATACGACATAATGAAAGCTCACGCGAGATTTGTATTTTTTTTTGTTTGATTTACCAAATATTGTGAATAAATCAGGGAAAAAACCCGGTATTTTTTATTTAATGAAATCTGAGCAATCGGACCGGGCCGGACTGTTCTCAAATTGTGTGTCAAATATTGGGGCAAACCTGGATAATATCGGGCAATCTGGTGATCCTATCTTAGCTTATTGAGGACCCTTAAGAGCTAAATATCTGCGAGAAATCATCAAAATTTGCAATTCTGCATCTCGAAAAATGATGAGTAACTAAATATTTGGTATTTTTGAGTTGTCCAAATTGTCGAGGTCAATTTTGTAGAATAAAAATAAGTGGTTTTTTCAACAGCTTGTATGCCTATTTTGTAACACTACCTAACTATGACATCAGCCTACAGCAACCCGTTTTCACTGACCAAGAAGTTCTGAAAGCGCTGAATTCTTTGGATCCTTCTAGAGGATCTGGGCCTGGATGGGATTCCAACGTTGCTAGTTTTGATAATAATTTTTTTGCTTGTCACACCACTTTGCATGATTTTCAATCAATCAACCTCGGATAGTACTTTTTCTACACCTTGAAAAATCGCATCTTTTTCACCGACCCATAGGTCTGAAAATGCTCATCGTGTGGAGAATTACAGGCCAATCTCCATTTTTTGCTGCTTTTCCAAAGTGCTAGAAGGTTTTTAGGGGTCTAACACGCCCTCCACCCTCTATTCATGAAGATTTTCTTTCCAAATGAAATTATCAGGTCATGAAATGAAACTACCACATTAATTAATGGATCCAGAAAGGGGTTTGAAATAGTTGATAACAATCTTGTCAGGAAATTAGCTCCTCCGGCAGCATTGAATCCCATATCAAATTGGGTCTATAGTAAGCTTGTCAGATTGCCTGGTTTTATCAGGGTTTGCCCGGTTATTTAATACAAAATTTCTGAAAAGTCCAGCCCGGCCCAGTTGCCCGGATTTCATTGAAAAAGCCCGGATTATGTCCGAATTTCACCACCTTGTTTATGCGTCTAAAACTAATATTTTTGGTGGCACAATTTTTTGTATAACTTTTTCTTTTGAACTATGTATACATTGTAAAGAACAGTTAAAAAAATAAAAAAAAGTTAGGGATTCAGTTTACTGTTCAAATCAGATTAGATTAAAATTTAATAATAGATTGAAACTTTTTTGTTGAAGAGTCTACCATATAAATAATGCTAAACAACAAACCAATAAAATATATTTCCAACTAAATTATTAACTTGAATAATAATGTTCGCGTTTGAAATCGCTTTTGAATTTGACAGTTGCACTCGAAGGGTGAGTTCATCTGATTATCATTTGGTGATTTTCAACACAATTGCTTCATATGCACACCGAAAAATAATCCCCTACTCTAATAAAGTACAATCTATCAAAAAACTGGTATTCACAGTCCTTAAAAAAATTATTCTCTTTGCAATGAAAATGTACTAAAAACATTTGAGATTCATTTGGACCTGAAAAACATGAAAAGGCGTGCTGGCGTGTCAAGAAAGGGATAATTTGGCTCACTTACCCTACAAGTTCTTTGACCATCAGAAAATTGTCATTCCAATTCGTGAATAACTTTTTATTAAAGTTAAATGCAGATTTTTCAAAGAAGAAAGGCTCAAAATAAATCTTTATTTTATTTATTACTAGCTAATCCCGTGCGAACTTCGTTTCGCTTTGAACTTTAAAGCTGATGATTTCGTATTTGGTTGGTGATTGGGACGCATTTTCTCCAAAAAAAACTGCTTAAAATACTAAACAGAATTTGCAAGCGACCTATTTGCTTGTCTACCAAACGAAAATTTAAAATAAGAAAATGATTGACCATCGAAAAGAACACCCGTATACGAATTTTGGTCTTTTTTTTTTAGTAGAAATAAAGCGGCCCACCACACTCCCCACACCAAAAAGCTCATATGAGCCCCCTGGTAATGGACGCTTTCTGTTCTCAGCATGTCTGGCAGCAAATAAAAAAAACAAAACCGCGAGCCAAATTTATTCATGCTGAGAACCTTAACAAAAATGTTTTTTACTTAATGCGAGGGAATGAAGCTAGACAAGAAAACTGAACTACTCTAAGAATGAATCTCAGTGGAATGAGTATTCCTTTGAATAGATCCATATTTTAAAAATAATTAATACAAAAGAAACAAATTCAAAAATTAATTGATAAAGCTAATATACTAACTAGGAAAAAATATTTACAAAAAAAATGTTAACGTTACTTTATAAAAAAAAATTAGTTAAAATATATGTGTAACAAAAAATAAAAAAAATCTGGCATGATGATTAGGTTAATTACTGAAGTTCCTTGAGGTGACGTATCACTTTCGATTTGAAAATGTTGCGGTTGTTAGCATTTTTGACAACTTCTGGAAGACAATTGTAAGAATCAGGTCCAATGTAAGAAATTCTGCGTTGTAAATGTTGTAAAACAGTAAATGTAAACGACCCCTTTTTCTGTCGTCTAATAGAAAGTTTGTTATCAGGAATTGATTCCTCGTCCTGCAAAACTCTCGTGTTTAATTTTTTGCCTCGAAAACAACGTAATTATTGTAAAAAAAATCGAAAATATTTAGACGAACCCTTTTACTGATTCCTTGTCAAAATTTGACACGTGAAATCTCTAATATGTGCTGTAAAACTCCCATGTGCAAATTTTTATTATAATCCGATGTATAATCAAGACAACGGGGCTTATTTTGAGAGTCACGTGACGTGATGTGCAAAATTTCACATCGTTGTGTCGACTCCAAAAACCACTCCAGGCTAAAAGTTTCAGCTCAAATGCCCTGAGATAGATTTTTGGAGCTCATTCATACTAAC
Source organism: Uranotaenia lowii (assembly GCF_029784155.1). NCBI lineage: Eukaryota > Metazoa > Arthropoda > Insecta > Diptera > Culicidae > Uranotaenia > Uranotaenia lowii. The sequence continues at coordinate 30,304,531 of NC_073691.1, read as the reverse complement.
GCTTCTTCTCTATACAATTCCTGGAGTCAGGATAAAGAAGTGAAATTTTGTGAGTCACGTCACTCAACTCCCCCCCCCCCCCAACAATTACCCCCAATATAGCAAACACGAAGAACAGATAATAGGACGACCATTTTTGCCGACCCCTGATTCGAGATATGAAATCTGAAACAACTGGGCGTCACTCAAAACTTATATGTGGAAATTTTCATGTTTATCCAATGCATAATAACGTCAATACCGCAAAAACATTGAACAGTTTATATGGATGCCCCTTTCACAGACCTCTGAATTAAAATTCGACTCATGAAATCAATTACTCGTTCCTTGAAACCCCTACGTACCAAGTTTCCATATTCATCCAATGTTCTGCAAATCCCGTCTGCAAATTTTCATTTCAATCCAATGCATAAAAACGCCAATATCGTAAAAACATTAAAAAGTTGATATGGACGACCCCTTTGGCCGAATCAAAATTAATCCTTCATATTCAACCTGAGTTCAAAAACTGACTTCCGAATCCGAGATCAATTTGAAATCTGAATTCAAGATGAATTTTGAACCATCAATCGAAATTAGTATCAGAACCCTCAACCAAAAATCTCTTATTCGAATTCTGAATTTATGGTTTTCAATGTATAACTTTCTTCAATAATTCAATCGTTATTATACTTGGAAAGGGAAGAAACTGTTTCACCATTATGAAACTTAATTGACTCCTATTCTGAATAATTACAAGTATAAATTTCAAATCCAAATCTTAAAAACGGTTTGTTAATTTGAAAATTTTCTTTGCCTACTCCAAAAAATGAGTTTGCATTGGATTTCTTTGTTCAAAAGACTCAATTTAATTTTTAGCTTGATTATGCAAATGAAGAAAAATAACTCGAACAAAATCTGGGAAATCTGGCAAGCATTGTTGAAAATTAATGAAATTTTATATTCGGTACTAAATTTCAATCATAAGAAAGAATTTTTTTGAAAAACTGTTGGGTGGTTGTGATTTTTTTATTCGCTTTAATTTCTGTGCACCGATTTTTCGGTTTTGTGTTTTTATACCGGTTTGAATGAAGTTTTAATGCAATAAATATTGAAATATGTGCTGTCTAAAATTAATTTCATAGTTATTTCCTTCCGAACGTTGTGGAACGTTATGTTTTAAAAATTTGAAATGAATTGTCAAAAAAACCATTGATTTGAAACATTGAATTTGTTTTTTGTACTTATTTATTTACTTACTTTTTTTTGTGAAATTCTCTGTAAATTTTATTGAATTTTTACTTCCTTATCGGTGATAACTTTATTCTTTTATTGTTGAATTAACTAATCGCTGCGATAAGTTGTTTGTTGTTATTATCGACTTTTTCGGCGAATAAATAACTACAAAATTACTTGCCAGTTGGTCCGGACGTTTCGAGCGACTTTTGGCTTTTCACTCCTCTCCAAAAGAAAAAACAGCAAATGTAGTTTATGACATAAAATGTGGAGAATGTAAAAAATCTTAAATTGGCGAAACAAGTCAGTTTTTGCATAAAAGATTAGAACAACATAAAAACGATGTTAAAAACAAAAAGGTTGAAGGATCAGGACTAGCCCAACATAGCATAGAATATGGTCATATTTTTGACTTTAAAAATACGAATATTTTAGAAAAAGTCTCAAAATATAACACTAGCATTTGTGCAGAAATGTTCTACACCAAAATTAGGGGCGACAACGACGTTGCCAATAAACAGAAAGACTCTATAAATTTTAAGTCAGCCTACATCTCCATTTTACCAAAGATCAAAACTCTGACAGACAAACGTAAACATAACATCAAAAGTAAACAAATAACTACAAATAGTAGTATAGACGATCGCTAGATTAATTTTAAAATAGTATAGTAAAATGTTAAATTATAAGAAAATAAATTTAATTCAAGGTCAAGTAATTTTGAAGTTATTTATTCGACGAAACAAGTCGATAATAAAAACAAACACTTTATTCTTTTAGTAAGAATATTTTAAGATTGAAAAGATCAGATTGTAATGGCAATCGAAATGATAAACGAAAATGGCGGTTATCTATCTTCAATAAATAAAATTATTTAAATTTTTTGTCATTTATCCATAATAATACTTTTTTTTCAAACTTGTGTGATGGTCCTATTAAAAGAAGAAAGTTTTGGAAATCAATGTCCATTATTGTCCATACATATTGAGCGTTTTGGTGGTGTTATTATTGCTTACTAAATTTGAATTTTGACCCCATACGTAACCAAAAATTTTCATTAATTTCGTTAAAAATTCATGGCAAGTTCAGTTTTTTAACATTTTATTTTAAATCAATAACATTACCAATCCTATTATATTTCCCAAATTTAAAGCTAGAAATTCAATTGTATCAAAGCATGAAAAACAATTATTTTTTGAATACGTACAAAATTTGAAAAATCTATGAAATCTGTGAATATTTTTAAAATTCTGTGTTCTGTGACACAGATTTTTTGATGAAAATTCACTCAACATTCTGTGAAATTGGAGATTTTTCTGTGATTTCGACCACTTTGCATGTCTGGAATGAGCAAATGTCACGATATTTTTTCCATACCAAAAAAACATGGCAGATTGATTTATTTTTCTGCTATTTTGTCAATTTGCAATCTATTAACTTTATTTCGTGGTTTCTTGTCAAGTCTGCCTCGAGCATCGGAGTATGAATTTTTTGGCAGGCTGAATCGATTTTTGACGGTTGCCATGAACAGAGAAGAAACACCGTTTCACGTCACATATTGCTCTTTGCTCGCTGTGTGAACTCCCTCTAATTAATAAAAATACTTTTCATCTTCTTTAAGCTTCTTGACTAATACAAGAGAATTCTCAAAAATGTTTTAACGTTTCTGTCAGGTTATATTTCACTAGAGGTAACCAACATATATTCATTAGGGTGGCAATGGGTGCATGGGAAAAATTTCAAGATCGAATTCAGAAATCCGGCCACATACATTTTGTAGGTTGGCTGAAAAAACTGTCCTTTGCCAAATTTAAGCTTAATCGAATTTGAATTTTGATGTCAAATGACTTAAAAATGCATAAATCGTCGAGATATGGTGATATCTCGAAAAAAAAATTTAGCCAAAAATCAACATTCTGGGACTTTCAGGCCGTTTTCCGGAAAACCGACTAAGTCCCAGCTAATCGATTTTTGGCTCTAACTTTTAATGGAAATGACACGAGATCTCTACATTTTATGCAGTTTTAAGACATTTTTCATATAAATAAAAATTTCGATTTTCACGATTTTCTTTGGTCTCCCCTCTGCTGATTTTTGAGGGTGAAAAAATCAAACTTTGAGCGTTTGATTCACCCCTAAATAAAGTCCGTTTAAGCTGAAATTTTGCACAACTCAGTATTTTGAGCCGATTTACAAAATGTTAACGGTTGTTTTGCGAAATGCCAACCCGATGTTCTTATATGTTTCGTAAAGTTTTCAAACGTTGGTTGGAAGAAGTTAATGACAGTAAGTGAAATAAAAAATAAACAAATCTTTTGAGCCACTAGCTCAGTGGTCGGCAACCTGCGACTCTGTGGATATAAAGCTGCGGCTCTCTAGCTTAGTATTATTTTTTTTTGTTTCGATTACAGCCGTTTTTCCATCTTTTCTGCATTCGTGGTTTTTTATCATTGTTGCGGACAGATATTGAAAAAATTATGATGCTAATATACTAGATATGCTAATATGATTTATTTGACTGAAACAAATATTAGAAATATCGTTCTAAATTTACATTTGAAATTGGTGAACTAAATCGATTTGTCAAATTACGACTTCATGAATACAGATTTTAGATCTTTGATTTGATTGGAGCTAACTCCATTTTTGACCCTTTAATGGAAAGCATTATTCTTGAACAACAAAAAACAATTTTCAACTATTTCCAAAAAAAACGCGTGAATGTTTTTAATTCTTATTTTCATTTCAACATGAAAGTTTAGCTGGAGATAAAATAAAATGAACTCATTTTTTTTTGTTTTTCACTGATTAATTAGTTACAGGTGAAAAATTATAAAAAATATGTAAAAAAATTCTAGTTTTATTGTTATTTTAGAAAAAAGTGGTTTAAAAATAAACGCTGTTTCGTCAATAAAACGTTATTCATGTCAAATTTCTGAGTCTTTAGCAATCATAAACAATGATACGAAAAAAGGTTTAGAAATATTTTAAAAATCGTTTCAAAAAGAAGCAATTATTTTGAAAACTATTTTTAACTTTAAAGACTTGTAACTTGAAAAACAAAAAAAAAATGTGGATTCAATCCTTTTCTGTCGTGTTATTTGAATTGAAGAAAATAATAATACTGGATAAGAATTTAATAATCCTGGGCATTTTAAAATATCATTCATTAAATGTTTCAAATACATAAATTAAGTTTTAAAAATAAATGCATATTTTCAATTTTTTTATAGGGGAGATGGGGGCATAATGGCCACCTTAAGGAAAACGCTTATTTAACCATAGAGCAGCTGTCATATGTGAATCACATCATTGTTTCGTGTCCAGACCAATGTTCCGAAAATCAATCATTTTTGATCAGCCATGCTTTACTGCATTCAGAGCCAAAAAATCGAAGCAGTCATTTTTTCCTTCTTCAACCAAATCATATAAACAATCATGCATGACAGCGACGCTTCTGTATTTGAAACATTCCTGCAAAACATGATGTGGTAAAGAAAGACGCAGACTATCAGCAACGAACGTCTCGATGGTGATTGCCTTCCTTGATGGTTTTCAACCTTCTAGGATCACAACTGATATGAATCAGTTCTGAGCGATGCATAAAGGTTTCAATATGATTTTTAATTTTTCGCTTTGCGTAGAAGAACAAAATCATTACTAAGTAACCGCAATGAACTGCCCAGCATGTGCTACGGCTTTTTTCAACATGTGGTCCTGGTATTCCTTCAGATTTTCCTTCTGAGACATTCATGATCGTCTATCAATAACGAACATTATCAACAATGATGCGAGGACAGGCGTTATTGAATGATTGTGGGAACGACGGTTAAAATTTATCATCAAGGATGTCGATCACCGTTGATTAGCCACGTGACGAATAGCAACGGTGGCCCCCGATGGGGCTAGTTAGTGTTGATGTTCGACAAATATTCAACGGATACTTTCACCACGTGTGTAACACAGCACTCGGAGGTGTTATTATTCTAGCTTGAAACGAATCCTGATTGCTTTTCTTGAGCGATTTTCCGAACATTGGTCCAGACACTCAAATTGTCTATTGTCTAATTGGATGAAACTTGAAAAAGTAGATAAAAACGTTTAAAAATGCATTTTAAATTTTTTTCCGAAAGCTGAAAACCAGTCACTGTAGAGGCATAATGAGAAACCCCCCGAGGCAGTATGAGCACCATTAATGAAGGCAAAATGAGCGTTTTCTGCCGGGGATTCTAGCAGCAAATTCAACTAGATGAAGTCAACTGAATAATAGAGCTACAGCTTGACTTGTATCGTCTGACGATTTGGCCTATTGATACGATGTTGGAGAGGTAATCAGTAGGCTCGAGTTCGATTCCTGGTCGAGGTGATTTTTTTTTCATTTATCATTCATGATCATGATTGCACTAAACGGTGAGGCGTAGATTCATCAAACAAAGCAATTACAAAATAATCTAGGTCTGTTTATAGAATTCAAAGAATTAACACATGCTCATACATTATGTTTCTGGTGATTTGTTTGATGGATGATGCTTTGATGCTATTAGCCGTATGATGTAACAATAAAAAAAAATCAATCATGAATGGTATGTGCAAAAAAAATCCCCTCGAACAGGAATCGAACTCGAGTCTACTGATTACCTCTCCGACACCTTACCATTAGGCCAAATCGACAGGCAAAACAAGCCAAGGTGTAGCCCAATTATTCAGTTGACTTCATCGAGTAGAATTCGCTGCTAGATTCCCCGGAAGAAAATGCTCATTATGCCTTCATTGATAGTGCTCTGTTCGCCTCTAGTGAACAAATTGAAGTAAAAAAGCGTTTTAAAATTGATTAAAGTGAAAAATCTAAAATTTTATGATTTTGAAAATTGAGTAACAATGTGTAGATCATGTTGCAGTGCGTACATTTCAGATCAAGATGATTTAAAGGTCATAAAAGCTTATTTGGTGGTGCTCAAAAATTATAATATTTTCGTCACTTGAGAACCTAGCTGGTTATTATTTAATATTTCTGTAAAGATGAAAAGGATATTTCTTTTTTGGTGAAAAATTAATACTATAGGTAGTACGAAACAAGTCCTTATGCAAATTTGATTAAGAAAATACGTACTTATGTAGAAAAAAAGGAGTGCTTATTATGCCCTGGGTGCTCGTTATGCCTTCATCTCCCCTATGCATTTTAAATCATTTGGCATTTTAATTAAAATATCGATTTTCGCGCGTGAAAAAACCGAAACTTTAAGCACCAGAGACACCCCTAAATCAAATAAGAATTAGCAGAAATTATGCATAGGTCAGTTTTTTTAGCCTAAACATCTACAAAATGTATATGATCGGTTTGCGAAATTCGACATGATCTATCCGGCTGCTACCTTGATGTTCTTATATGTTCTTACAGTTTTCAAACGTAGGTTGGAAGAAATTAGTGAAAGTTAGTAGAATTTCTTAACTTTTAAAATCACTTGTTAAAGGTTGCCAGAAATTTTTCAGAGCGTATCCGGGCTATTCTATCTAAAAACCTGGCAAAATCTAGGCATTTGATTTCAATCTTTTCGACCAAAAATCCAGGCAATGTTTGGGCAAAATTGGTCAAAACCGAGAAATAACTTAACAAAATTCAAGAATAAAAAAATGCAAAAAATATAATCAAACTCCTCAACAGATTTTAAATTGTATTTAAGGCTTATAAAAAAATCTTCCATGGTTTTTTATTATTAAACTCGTGCCAAAAATTTATCTCTGGACCCGTTAATAAAAAAAAGTTTTCAATACATTTTTTTTAAAAGTCAATAAATCCGTGCAAAATCCGGGCTTTTTTAAATTAAATCTTGGCAACCAGACCGGACCGGGCTTTCCCTAATTTTTGTATAAAATATCAGGGCAAACCGGATACAACCGGACAACCTTACACAAGCTTTATGAACAGCGGACTTATAAGCGATTAGAGAGTTTTGTGTCAAACGTTGCTCCAGAAATTATGAAGTCAAAAAAAAAAAGTTACAAATTGACACACTCTTTTGGGGATTTGCATTCGATACTAGAATCGAGAATACAGTTTGTACCTTGGTTTTCTTATGTAACTCAAATTTAATGCAACTGAATAAATGACTCACAATGATACAATTTTACCGATTCGAACTATTAACCTAAAATAAAACCATTAAAATTAGCTTGTTTCTAGTCATGGGATGGTGAGAGTGATGTTCAGCATGCAGTGATGACACTAACCAGACTGAAAAGTATCGCCGTTTTTTTTTGCCTTTTTACTATAATTACCACGACATGAGTTCGCCATTAGTCCCCGTTTTGACGAGCATGAACTTTATGACCAGCTCAAATGACGAAATGTCCCATTGACAATTTAGCCATCCATGCACTTTCGTAACAAGCTAGAGGCGGAAAAATGGGAAAATAGTATTTTAGGGAATCATTACAATGACTGCATTTCTCAAGTCCTTGGACAGGTTTTATTACATTTAATCATAACAAATAAAAATCATCATCAGACATCTAGAGAAAACAGTAGCGAAAATCGGTGTCAAAACAACGGGGGCCATTTTTCACCGTGATGCATCGATAGCGCATTGCAAGAGTCATTCGAGAAAGACCCCCAAGAACGTAGGAAAGTCGTCGTTGGCCTCAGTCAGTAGGTTGCAGGAAAAAGTAGGTTAATCCGCGTTGTTGAACCATTCGCCGGATGTCCTCAATATTCATTGAAGTAAGCAAACCAGCCAAAAGCAAAACTGTGTGTGATTGTTTACAAAACTAGCAACTGAAAAGTTTCTTCCTCCCTGCCCGAAGCCGAAGATAAAATATACAAAAGCAGAAAATTTTGACCACATACTTTTCCGCCCATAGATTGCATTGCAGGGAATTGATGTCGGGGAGATGGACATCGTAAAGAATATTCCGAAGGGATCCGTTGAAATAAAAAAAAATACAAACTGGGATGTTTTGTAATTTTTTTAAAGGTTTTTAGTAGCCCAAGTTTATGACCCAAACAACCGAAAAAGTTGGATTTCTCAAGAGGTACGACGAGCTTCAAAAAAATATTATGCAAGTCTGGCCTCGTCGTAGGGGGATTCCGATTTTAGAATGCTTTATGTCATCGAATTAGAGGCAAAGTTTTACACTTGTCGATCGTAAATCTAATGGGCGGCTAATGGTCGAATCGTTGTGACTTGGTTGCCAACTTGAGGTATCGTTGAACCGATTCTAGAAATTCTGGGAATTTCGCTAGTTCTTCGAAGTTTTCTTGATGGGGCAATGAACTGGATTCTTGAGAAAAAATTGACGACTTTTGATAAAAGTTATGTAATTCAAGTTGATGATGTTTACTATTTTCATTTTACCCTCAAAAACTTTGAACAATTTTTATAAAACTAAAACTTTTCAATCAATTTTTATGTCCTTCATTAAACCCTGGCCATGGTCATTATTTCGGTTCAAAGTACACTTGATCTCCGGGCCCCAGGTATTTATCTTACCTTGGCGCAGATCAACGCTCATTAAACGCAAAGAGGCAAGCATCCAGATTCACAAGATTCACATCCAGCAATGGCTTTCCTTGACTTTGAAGTACGTCCGCCCGGCGACCGATCCGAATAATATTTTGAACTCGGATCCGATCGAATGAACGAAAAGAAGAAAAAAAAACACGGAAACGTTTTCTGCCCAGACGCACTTGGCTTGGAATGAAATAAATCTGGACCAAGCGCAAAGGCGAAAATTTTACCCCGGGCTTCCACTCTCGGAAAAAAAGGAAATTTTCTTAGCCCGTCCCACGGATGATCGGTTCTTGCAATGAGTATTTTTCCTTCTTGTTTGCTCCAATTCTTCGGTTTTTACGATATTCTTTGCTGCAGATATAGCAGCCATAAACAGAGAGCGATTGTGAGTGAGTATTGACTCTAAAATAGATTTCATTGCTGTTTATGTAACTTTTGATTATTGATATGAGTGTGTGTTTTCTTTTGATGATTTTGGTGTTAAACGCCGAACGGAAAATGACAATTTAGTTTTTAATTTAACTTATTTTGATTATTAGCTCATGAGCTCAGACGCCTAGTACGATTACTGAAACTTTCAAATTTCAAATAAAGTTATAAAGCGGCTTATTGAATTACAATCAACTAATTTAAAGGCTCAGTCCAAGAATTGCAATTGGATGCTAATTCGATGAGTTTGGCCAAATCCACAGCTTCTGGAGCAGTGGTTTTCAAAGTGGCCCCTACCACCCCCTGGGGGCGTTGAGAGCTTACAGGGGAGCAGTTAGCTCACTCAACTCTTTAATTTAGGGGGCGTTGGAAGGGCTCAGGAGATGAGGTCATATCAACACATTAAGGATCGCAAAGAAATATGAGGCCCTTGGAGCCAAAAAGGTATAAGTGCATATAGGGGAGACAAGAGCATAACGAGCACCCAGGGCATAATAAGCATTCCTTTTTTCTACAAAAGTACGTATTTTCTTAAACAAATTTTCATGAGAATTTGTTTCGTACTACCTATAGTATTATTTTTTAACCAAAAAAGAAATATCCTTTTCATCTTTACAGAAATGTTAATAAATAACCAGCTAGGTTCTCAAGTGATGAAAATCCTATAATTTTTTAGCACCTCCAAATAAGCTTTTATGACCTTTAAATTATCTTGATCTGAAATGAACGCACTGCAACATGACTTACACATCGTTTCTCAATTTTCACCATCATAAAATTTTTGGTTTTTCACTTAAATCAATTTTAAATCGCGTTTTTACTTAAATTAGTTGACCTGGGGCGAACAGAGCACTTTTAATCGGGGCAAGATGAGCGTTTTCTGCCGTATAATCTAGCAGCGGATTCAACTCGATGAGGTCAACTGTATAATAGAGCTACAGCTTGACTTGTTTCATCTGACGATTTGGCCTATTGGTAAGGTGTCGGAGAGGTAATCAGTAGACTTGAGTTCGATTCCTATTCTAGGTGATTTTTTTTTGACATACCATTCATGTTTTATTTTTTATTGTTACATTATACGGCTAGTAGCATCATCCGTCAAACAAAACACCAGAAACATAATGTATGAGCATGTATTAATTCTTTGAATTCTACAAACAGACCTAGATTATTTTGTTATTGCTTTGTTTGATGAATCTACGCCTCACCGTTTAGTGCAATCATGATCATAAATGATAAATGAAAAAAAATCGCCTCCACCTGGAATCGAACTCGAGCATACTGATTACCTCTCCGACATCTAACCAATAGGCCAAATCGTCAGACGATACAAGTTAAGCTGTAGCTCTATTACTCAGTTGACTTCATCGAGTCGAATTCACTGCTTGATTCCCCGGCAGAAAACGCTCATTATTCCTTCATTAATGGTGCTCATACTGCCTCGGGGGGTTTCTCATTATGCCTCTACAGCAGTGATTGAAATCCTCACCAATTCTCTCATCAGAGGCTCTCAAAATACACGCTTTGAGACCTCGCATAGTAATACAGGAGACGATACATATACATTCATTCAAACCTCCCCCCATGAGGAGGATCTGCTCTGAGAGACACTATTCGTGTGCTGCCCCGAACAAACTCTCTCAACGTTCGGTTGCTACATGATGCATGAAGAAGACGAGGCACACATACTCATTAACGTTATTGAATTTGATGGACTGGATGGACTCAAGCCGATAGCTGTCATTGAGGAGAACATCTTCAACCTCGCCGCAAAGGTTGAGGCAACAACGACACAACCGAGCGAATTGCATTGCATAGGCCCGAAACGTATGGAGCAAGGAGGGGGGAGGAAAAAGAAACGAAAACACTAGCTGTCTGTGTGCGGTTGCTGTGCAATAATAGCAACAGCAGAAAAACCTCGGGTATTCGATCCAGGCACAAACGAAGAGACTCGGGTTTGCTGTGCCTTTTAAATTCGGTTCCCTCGAGAATGTAACAGGAGATGAGTGAGAGACATTCGTTTGGTTTTTTGGATTCGCTGCCTCGAATGTATATTGCTTCGTGAAGCGGGCCATGTTGAGAGCGTATGCATCATCAGTTTTGTCGTTTTCGCTGCCTCAAAGCAACCTTTGCTTCCGAGTAAAGCGTTGAGCGAGAGAAGGTTGATCAATTCATTCTCAACCAAATACAACCACTGCTCTACAGTGACTGGTTTTCAGCTTTCGGCAAAAATTTTTAAAATGGATTTTTAAACGTTTTTATCTACTTTTTCAAGTTTCATCCAATTAGGCAATAGACTATTTGAGTGTCTGAACACGAAACAATGATGTAATTCACATATTACAGCTGTTTTCTATGGTTAAATAAGCGTTTTGCTTAAGGTGGCCATTATGCCCTCATCTCCCCTATATACAAAATAGCATCAAAACTTAAGCGCGCCTCAAAAAAAAAAAAATAAGTTGAACCATATTCTAGCATTTTTTAAATTAAAAAATAGTAATTTAAGGAACATATAAATTTGCTCAAATGATGCAGTTTCATTACTTATACAACAAAGAGTACCGCAAACATTGTCAAATTTGTTGAAAATGTAGGATGGCTTCAGTAACTTAGATTGAGTTTCACAATCAACATGGCGTTTGGTAGGTCAATATTTAAAATCTCAAAGCAGTTGTAAAACGTCTTTAAAATTTTTTTATGCCAGCTAGAAAAAATTTTGTACTAGTATATGTAATTTCAATAAACAGTTTTATGAAAGTTTAAAGAGAGCTTGAATCACAGCTTCGTTTGACGTTTCTCTAAATGGAATACACGTTCATGATGGATTTACCCATTTTTGAGTTAGATAAGTTTATCGCAATAAATGAGAATATTTCGATTTGTTGCTAGACAAAAGGCATTCATATGTGTTTTGTTTCTTTTGGACTTTGAGGATGGTCAATGATCAAGGCCGGATGAGGGGGGGGGGGGGGAAGGGGCAATTGCCCTGGGCCCCCCGGCTCAAGGGGCCCCCGAGGGAAGAAAAGTTTTAACATTACTTTAATTATGCTACTTCAGTTTCTACAAATCTTTTAAAAGAAATCAAATCAAGTCAGGGGGGCCTTCTAGAGTAAGCAGTGATAGAGTTCTCCTGTATTTTGCGTGCAGAATATCAAAGTCTTGGTTTTGAATGTCAAATTTTCAACTTAAAATGTGGACATAATGTTAACCGAATTCGAAAAAATAAGAAAAATATAAGGAAAAACACCTCAAATTTTTTTTATCGAATTATGTCAGTACAGGACAGGTAAAAAAGAAAAACATCTTCTCGTTTTCATTACATACAAACGTCTTGCACAATTAATGTTGATAATAATGTTAACTTTCCAAATAATGGTTACTGCACTAAAATAGCAGCTAATTTCGCCAAAACTGGCTCACAGTGCTTAGAGAGAACAGAGAAGCTTGAAGATAAACATTTCAAAATTCTACACAAAGTATTCGGGTTAATACCGGGTATTATTATAACTATTCTATAATTTTTTTTGAAACTTCCGTTGGATTATAAATTTTAAACTCTTTCCCTCCCTTTTTTTAAAATAAAATCTATATGAAAAAAAAACTATTGATTCAATTGGACCAATCGACAGTGCTGAGTTTCTTTTTTGAATTTTCATTCCAATGTCTGCTCGAGAGTTTAAATTCGTATTAAAACATTTTCAACTGATTTAACCAATATTCTATCTTCTACTGAAGTGAATATCATGAATTCAGCATATCATTTTTCGAATCATCAGTTTAAAATTATCATTAAAATTATCTCATAGTAAAGTTGCTAATATCATTGTGTGATTCTCTTAACATGAATATTTCTTTGTTTTTAATCATATCTTTTTCCAGACTAAATTCATTGAGATTTTCAAGTCTTGTATTGTTTCTTCAGTTACTGAAGTTCATTTTGATGGTTTTCTGAATTTCAAAAACCCTGAGTTTAAGGCACTAAACTCGTTTGGATTCCTTATCTTATTTTTTCAATGATAACTGATTCTGTGTGAGATAAACATTTAATCTCTATTCAGATTTTTTTTTCATTCGATTAATTTTGCATTTATTTCTCTTTGGCTTTGGGGGCATCGAAGGCATTTTTTGTCACATTTAGAATAACAGTTTGATAACAATTTTTTTTATCTAATGAGAATCTTATTCCTAAACATCTCATGAAAACGTTTTTTTTTTGTGTTTCAAAGATATAAAATTTAAATACATATTTGGTGTTATTCTTGCTATGGCTCTTGTTGATTCTTTAAATATATTTTTTAGATTTTAATTCCTATTTTGTTCCTCAAAACTTGATTTGAATTTATGATTTGGATTGGAGACACTGAATTGTGGTTTTGAATATAACCTGACTTAGTTTTAATATTTTGTTTATTTTATTGAATTTGGTTTTCTATGTTTCAAATCTTCATGATAGTTCCCAATTGTCATTAGGCGAATATTTCTCGATGAAACACCAACCAGATGATCAATGATGAAAAGAAAACCATTTTAAATATCTATCCAGACCTTTTTCTAAATCAGAGAATTTTAGTTGGTTAGGGAAAGGGTATTAAAACATTGAGATTTAAATTTTGCATTTTATAGCTCAAATCAGAGCTTTCATGTTTCCTTAATTTCTAAACTCTTCCGCAATGTTTGCACAACAATTGCATTAACAATTACCAACAATTATTTTTTAGAAGAGAAATCACCGTGAATTTGTTTTATGAAATTAAGTTTCGGCTTTATCGGTGAGGGTTAAAGAGTTGAACATGAAAAACGGATAGAAAATCAGAAGAAAATTCTAAGGTGATGAAAAGAGCGAAGAGTATTTGAAATAGAAGCTTGATCACATACTAATGTCTTTGTCCCGCACCAATTAACGTCCATAACTGTTCACTCTGTTTGTATTTTCTTTGAAAATTTTCTAACAAAAGTTAAACATAAATTAAGCCTTGAGAAAACACCTAGCCTCAACATACTGTCATACTACGAAAAATAACTTTTTGGTTTTTTTCTTCCATAAAACGGTAATAGAGAAAAAAAATAAATACCTTTTTTCATAAAAGTTCCAGAGAATTCTCGAAACATAAAGCCACTATTTCATGTCTTCAGAAAATTCTTTCGGCTGGATCAGACACACAAGTCTCCTTTTCTTAAACCACTCACCAAAAGATACGATCCCCAAAGCATTTTAGACCAGTTGTTGTATATGGGAATCATTGTTATATTCCAAAAATGTTTAAATAAGAGTAGAGTTTTGTTATTTTCTGAATTCAAAACACGAAAGAGTCATTCAGCTTTTATTCTTTTTTTTTTTTTTAAATTTGGATGGATAGGTGAGAATGAGAATACTTTATCCTTCAACTATATCTCGTAACTGGAATCTCTAACAGTAATTTAAGGTCTTGCAAAATATGCCAAACAGAACAAAACAACATTGCTGTTACCTTAGAAAATTGAAAAAAAATTACTAAGTTTATGAACTTTTGATGAAAATTTTTACAAAAGGTGACTAATCGATCTTTTTTCATCATTTTGAATATTTCCAACATGATTAAAATATATCAAAATTATTCATTCCAGTTAGTCAACTGTCGAGGAATGATATAATCTTCATAATGCCTTATTTTTAGAGCAATGGTTAACTCTTAGTTTTTTTAAGGATTTTTTTATCCAAAATTTGTTAAATTTATCTCTTGAGTTCAAAAACACCGATTTTTTTTCTACTGAATGATTCGTGTTCACAATTCAGCACGATATTACTTATATTTACCAAAAATAAAAAAAATTTAATGACTGCTTGGTTAAAAAGGCATAAAAGATTTATTTTGCCTAAAATTAAACGCCTGAAAGTATACTATGATTAAGGGATTTTAAAAAACATTTGGAATTCTCTATAGCTATGACTTTAAAACTGAGAAATGAAAAGTAATGTAACCTAAAAATCGACAATCTACCTTGATAGATTGAGACATTTTTCATAAGCATCGTTCAAAAAACTCATAGAAGTTGCATCCTCTGGTAAGAGGCTTTAAAACCACTTTTGATCGTGGTAGAATGGCTGTAGATTTTTTTTAACAAAAAATGGCGTATTTTTTTTTTAAATATTACGATTTACGTGTAAAAACTTCAAAAAGCCTATTTTTAATCTAACGATTATATCTCAAATCGATGATATTCTATAAGTTTGACATTTTTTTTTAAATTATATTAATATAATTGATTTATTTTAGAGAATATGTAAACTGCAAATATCAACAGAGACAAAAGTACAAAAAATTAAATCGACTCAGCAAAAACAAAATATTTTCGACTCTACTTTTTCTAATTTTTCTCATATTAGTTAAGATACACTTCAGAAAGGGTTATATAAATGGTAGGAAAATATTTGAATTTCTGCAATCTTGAATAAACAAATGCAGAATATATGCCGAACTGGATAATTTGAAAAGATATAGATTCTTATGGATTTCTAGGGATGAATAAACGGTTTTCACGAATCATCGCTTTGGTGTACTGGTGTAATTCGAAAAGTTATAAAAATTAACTGTTCTTGCTCCATTATTCTTGTAAAAGATCTAATAGATATCTATATGACATCAACACTAGTAATTTTGTAAAAATAATGAGTCATTCAAGAAGCGAAATTTTAATCATGTTTTCTTTCAGTTCCAATACAAATAATGTTTGATTTATTTTAATGGTGTTCCGTTTAACGACGTAACATTCAAAATTTAAAATTCTGCAATCATACTCTTGGCTAGCATCTGTTACAAATACTTGTTTTTCTTAATCATTGAAAATACCTGAAAATTTTGGTACGATTTAAACTTTTGAGCAGCAATTTGAAATATGTTGGGAATCGGGCAAAAAGAAAAGCTTAACTCGTTCAAAAATTAAAATTCAATTTTTAATCATTGCCACAAAAATATTAGGAATAACTCTAATTTCCTAAAAGACTCTTTTGAAAATTGAACTGTTAAGTCATTAGATAATGCGTATTCTGTAGGGAGTAAAATTGATCATAAACAATTTCAAAAACAGAATGCGGGATTGTGATTCAAAATGCAGGATAAATTTAATACGAGCTAGGATACAGGATTTGAAATGAAGATCGGAATTCTGGAACTGGATTCTTGATTATTTTTAGAATCGTGCAATAGAGTCCAGCATCAGAATACAAATCAAGGCCCGAGGTTCAAGATCAGAAAACGAGATCGGGGTCCTAGCTTCAATTTATTGATCAAAATTCATTTTCAATCCTAGATTGGGATCAAGGATTATCTTAAATCCAGACTCGATGATTAAAACTCAATATTTAAGATCCAGAATCATGATTCAGTACCAGAACTCAATGTCAGGATCCGTGACTGTTATCAAGGGTCCTTGACCAATTCACAATGAGTGTTATTTATAGGATTAGGATCTGAGATTCAAGATCCATGATCAGAATTGGGATGAGAAACTCAATCAGGAAGTATGAAATTAAGAATTAGGATTAGGTTAAGGTCAAATTCATGATAACTCCCGTGATCATAAAAAAGAAACGGGAACATAACTAGGTTGCCGAAACAAATTCTGTGTTTTTGCGAAAAAAAATATCCAACTTTATGTGATTGAACCCAGAATTTCTGTGAGGGTTTTCTGTGATGAAAAAAGCATTAATTTCATTAAAAAGTCATTGAAAATTTAATTTTATTTGATATTTACTTGAGAAAAATCAATTAAAATTAACGATTTCACCAAGATTTTTCAAAATAAAGTAGAAAATCCGAAATGTATGTTGTCTAAAAATTACAATTATTGAAAAATGAACAAAATCTAAGAAAAAAAAAATGTCAAATCTGTAAATATTTTCAAAATTTTGTGTTCTGTGATACCAGTTCTGTGATGATTTTTTTTTCAAAACTCTGTTAAATTATAGGTATTTCTGTGATTTTTTTTTTTTTTTTTTTTTTTTTTTTTTTTTTTTATACACACTCCCCCACACCAAAAGGCTCAATTGAGCCCCCTGGTAATGGACGCTACTGATTTTGGCAACCTTGTTCGGCAATCATAGTCCATCATAGAAACCGGGATCAGGATTCAAAGATGAATGAATGAAAATTTGGTTCCGGATCTTAATTAGTAATAAGATAAATGATATCAGAACCAGGGACCCAGAATCAGGATCCAGGATCGGGTCCTGAATCAGAATCAGGAGAGTCCTGAATCAGCATTCGGGACAAGGTATAAAAAGCAGAAGACTAGATACCGGGCTCAAAATTTGTATAAATAATTAGAATCAAGAATCCCACATCAGGATATGAATTCGCATCATTAATCATCACTAGAGTTCAGATAAAAAAACAGGACAACGAACAAGATTTTGATCTTGTTTCGTATCAGAGACGGGAGAGAACAAGATAATCTTAAAAAAACTGAAACATTCTTTACGATGCTCTTAACATTCTTCAACATGTTTTTAGGTTTTCTATGGAAAACTGTAACTGTTTCTAATATTCGACCTTATCAAGAGTCCACCTTAACGTTTGAATAACAAAAAATAAAGACAATATTCCTGAAAAATTAAGACAACTTTGTCAACTGCCATCATCATCGTCGTAGTCTTCGTATTTAGTCAGCTCGGTCAAAATCTCGCAAGCCAAACCGGGCTAGGGTCCAAGGTCTTTGTCTGCTCTCTGAACTAATCTCCAACGGCAACGAACCACCCACGCATGGAAATTGTCAGCGAGTGAAAAAGTCAAAGAAAATAAATCTGAAGAAAACCTCAAGATACATGTTGGTTTATGCTCTGGGTAAGTTTGGTTCAAATCTAGCGGGGATGGAAGCAAGGGGGGATCTTGTCACGATCATCATCCCCCCTTACTAGCGGTTGTGTGTCGCGCCAAGATTTTATTTTCAAACAAACACCTGTCGCTTCATCTTTTTCGAATTTGTGCCTATTTTTTTGTTGCTTCTAGTTTATTTTGAACGCACGATTTCACAAATACAATCGCCCCTGAGAGAGGGGTGGTTGTAAATTTCACTTATTTTTAAGATGTCATCCTTTTGCTCACTTGTACTGATGGTTAAAGTCGACATTACGATTACAGCAAAAGTAAAACTCAGGTGTAATCAAATGAGCATTCTCTAAATCCAGAGGACATGCGCGAGTAACGTTCGAATCAATGAACGAGAGAGAGGAAAAAAACCCAAACCGTGTGACGTCACTCATTGACTTACGACCGCCAAAAATCAGGTGTGAAAAGTTGGCGTCTCTCAAAACGGCCGGCGTCTGCCAATGTGTTGGTCGAAAGAATGTTTTTTTCTCGGTTTCTTTTTTTTTGTCTCACCCAAAACAGCCAAAGGTGAATGAAACCATGTGGTCGAGTTTGACTATTTTATCTTCTGAATGTACCAACCTACCTATGTAAGATTTCGCATTTTTCGCGATCAAACTTTGACCGGTCCCGGGAGCTTCTTTTTCTGTTTCTTTCTCAAATTTGTTGGATAAACACGCCTCGTCGCCGATCGAGTTCGAATTCGAAATAGAACACTTTCAGTTTTGGAAATGGAACACATGGTGTCGTCTCTGTTGGGGGAAAAACTCGAAATCGGCTGATTCGGTGTGCAAATTTGCTAAATTTTCCAACCACTTTTTCCCAGCTTCATCTTTAAAATTTTCTCTAAAACAGCAAGATTGTTTGTTTTTTTGGGGTTGTTGCGTGAATTCGCTCAGTCGTAGACAGATATGATCCAAACATATGTCTATGTAAATTCGCGCAATTCGATCTGGGTCACACCCATCATTTGGTCAGCTTAACTCAACTCAGCTCAGTCAGTCATTCAGTCATTCGGAGCGTCGCGATGCCTTTCTGGATGAGCTGAAAGGGTTGTTGCAATTAATTCTACACGAATCGTTGAATTTGGCGGCACAGTGAGGGCTGATGCTGATGTTTGTTTGTCATTTTACGAGACGCTGCTCTGCGCTGACATATTTGGACCATGTCGGAAAAAGAGATGAAGCCAGGTCCTCGACATGGGGGCCCTGTCAATCCGGGTGCAGATCTTCATCCGTCTACTGACAAGAGTGCAAATTTTTATGTATGTGGATCTGAAACCCTAACTGAAATTTAATTACGTTAAAATCACTGACACAGAACGCGATTTTGTAATATAAATTTACACAATTTTAATAAAAAATGGATCCTCAGCAGTATAGCATTTGAACCATACTAATATTATGGAATAATAATTTGTTATGTAAATTTACACACCTTTAAATAGAGGAATCGCAATGAACAGTGGAGTTTAAATAACATAATATTACATCACATGGATCCTGTTCTAAGGTTGTAGAAACTGGAACTAGATTACCTAAATTTCAAATTTTCTTTTTTGCTTTATTACTTCAAAAGATGCATAAGAATAGCAAGAAAACCCCTTCCTTTGTCCTAGCTCTTCATAGGCAGAGAAGAGTTTTTTACGTTTACTCGAATAGTTCTCAAGTTAGGCAATAAAATTTGTATGGGAACCCCACTTCTCTATTCCTATCTTCCCTATAATGAAAAATATGGGGCTCAACTAATCTTAAAATTATTTCTCGAATTCAAATACTCTCCCACGCCAAATTTGGTTCCATTTGCTTTTCAAGCTTTTAAGTAATATAAAAAACTGTCTGTCTGTCTGTCTGTCTGTCTGTCTGTCTGTCTGTCTGTCTGTCTGTCTGTCTGTCTGTCTGTCTGTCTGTCTGTCTGTCTGTCTGTCTGTCTGTCTGTCTGTCTGTCTGTCTGTCTGTCTGTCTGTCTGTCTGTCTGTCTGTCTGTCTGTCTGTCTGTCTGTCTGTCTGTCTGTCTGTCTGTCTGTCTGTCTGTCTGTCTGTCTGTCTGTCTGTCTGTCTGTCTGTCTGTCTGTCTGTCTGTCTGTCTGTCTGTCTGTCTGTCTGTCTGTCTGTCTGTCTGTCTGTCTGTCTGTCTGTCTGTCTGTCTGTCTGTCTGTCTGTCTGTCTGTCTGTCTGTCTGTCTGTCTGTCTGTCTGTCTGTCTGTCTGTCTGTCTGTCTGTCTGTCTGTCTGTCTGTCTGTCTGTGTCTGTCTGTCTGTCTGTCTGTCTGTCTGTCTGTCTGTCTGTCTGTCTGTCTGTCTGTCTGTCTGTCTGTCTGTCTGTCTGTCTGTCTGTCTGTCTGTCTGTCTGTCTGTCTGTCTGTCTGTCTGTCTGTCTGTCTGTCTGTCTGTCTGTCTGTCTGTCTGTCTGTCTGTCTGTCTGTCTGTCTGTCTGTCTGTCTGTCTGTCTGTCTGTCTGTTTGGACTGTATTTATACCAGAAACGACTTCTTTAAATTTAATAAACTTATTTATTACTCACGCAGGTTTTAACTTGTCTCGTCGATCTTTTAAATCTGATATTTTGAATATAATTTTTATCATACAGCAGATAGACTGTTGTGGTCATTCACCTTTTCAATATGTGAAATTTTAGCCCGGATTGACTGCAACCTTTTGATCATTGATGCAGACCAGGAATTTTCCCAGAAAATATTTTGCGAGAGATCTATCTACCAAAATTCAATCATTGCGGAAAATTTTGGAGAAACTTCTTCTTCCGGATTTCGTTTTTATCCCATCAACTGGAGGGAAATTTCCATGCAAGTTAAAAATATCAGGGAAAAGAACCATTACCAATACCACCAGCCAGCACTCGAACTGGATCAACATCAGCTGAAACCGGACCAGCATCTTGCCAATTTTCTCCCTTCGCCCGAAGAGGAGTGTTGGAAAATTCGCAAAACATGTCCAAATTTAGTATCCGTGCGAGTAAAATTAGCCAACGAACGCGCGCCATGGATGTTTGTTTTTATTTTTTTTTATTGTGAGTGTATGCATTCGAAATCGTGCTAGTGAGAGTGTACGATTTTCGGTATATTTTTAAACCGTGTTGCGGAAAACTGGTGGCGGCAAAATGAAACGTCAACAACGTGTTGCGATCTTTTACGGGATTTTTGCTCCGATCGTGCAACAAAATTTGCTCATCTTTTGAAGGGTGCTTCATTTTGGTGCTGTTAATCAAAGGGCTGGAATGGATTGTGAAGCGTTTTGCCAACTTTTCCTGGATTCGGGCGATAATTGAAAAAAAGAGCAGCAGCTCTCGAGATTGCTGACGTCGTTAAAAGGGACATTTAAAAATCTAGTGGGTTTTTGAAAAATACAAACAAAAAATATAAAAATGACAAACCATAATAAAATGACAAAAATGACAAAACTGACAAATCTGACAAATCTGACAAATCTGACAAATCTGACAAAAATGACAAAAATGACAAAAATGACAAAAATGACAAAAATGACAAAAATGACAAAAATGACAAAAATGACAAAAATGACAAAAATGACAAAAATGACAAAAATGACAAAAATGACAAAAATGACAAAAATGACAAAAATGACAAAAATGACAAAAATGACAAAAATGACAAAAATGACAAAAATGACAAAAATGACAAAAATGACAAAAATGACAAAAATGACAAAAATGACAAAAATGACAAAAATGACAAAAATGACAAAAATGACAAAAATGACAAAAATGACAAAAATGACAAAAATGACAAAAATGACAAAAATGACAAAAATGACAAAAATGACAAAAATGACAAAAATGACAAAAATGACAAAAATGACAAAAATGACAAAAATGACAAAAATGACAAAAATGACAAAAATGACAAAAATGACAAAAATGACAAAAATGACAAAAATGACAAAAATGACAAAAATGACAAAAATGACAAAAATGACAAAAATGACAAAAATGACAAAAATGACAAAAATGACAAAAATGACAAAAATGACAAAAATGACAAAAATGACAAAAATGACAAAAATGACAAAAATGACAAAAATGACAAAAATGACAAAAATGACAAAAATGACAAAAATGACAAAAATGACAAAAATGACAAAAATGACAAAAATGACAAAAATGACAAAAATGACAAAAATGACAAAAATGACAAAAATGACAAAAGTGACAAAAATGACAAAAATGACAAAAATGACAAAAATGACAAAAATGACAAAAATGACAAAAATGACAAAAATGACAAAAATGACAAAAATGACAAAAATGACAAAAATGACAAAAATGACAAAAATGACAAAAATGACAAAAATGACAAAAAATGACAAAAATGACAAAAATGACAAAAATGACAAAAATGACAAAAATGACAAAAATGACAAAAATGACAAAAATGGCAAAAATGACAAAAATGACAAAAATGACAAAAATGACAAAAATGACAAAAATGACAAAAATGACAAAAATGACAAAAATGACAAAAATGACAAAAATGACAAAAATGACAAAAATGACAAAAATGACAAAAATGACAAAAATGACAAAAATGACAAAAATGACAAAAATGACAAAAATGACAAAAATGACAAAAATGACAAAAATGACAAAAATGACAAAAATGACAAAAATGACAAAAATGACAAAAATTACAAAACTGACAAAAATTACAAAAATTACAAAAATTACAAAAATGACAAAAATGACAAAAATGACAAAAATGACAAAAATGACAAAAATGACAAAAATGACAAAAATGACAAAAATGACAAAAATGACAAAAATGACAAAAATGAAAAAAATGACAAAAATGACAAAAATGACAAAAATGACAAAAATGACAAAAATGACAAAAATGACAAAAATGACAAAAATGACAAAAATGACAAAAATGCCAAAAATGCCAAAAATGACAAAAATGACAAAAATGACAAAAATGACAAAAATGACAAAAATGACAAAAATGACAAAAATGACAAAAATGACAAAAATGACAAAAATGACAAAAATGACAAAAATGACAAGAATGACAAGAATGACAAAAATGACAAAAATGACAAAAATGACAAAAATGACAAAAATGACAAAAATGACAAAAATGACAAAAATGACAAAAATGACAAAAATGACAAAAATGACAAAAATGACAAAAATGACAAAAATGACAAAAATGACAAAAATGACAAAAATGACAAAAATGACAAAAATGACAAAAATGACAAAAATGACAAAAATGACAAAAATGACAAAAATGACAAAAATGACAAAAATGACAAAAATGACAAAAATGACAAAAATGACAAAAATGACAAAAATGACAAAAATGACAAAAATGACAAAAATGACAAAAATGACAAAAATGACAAAAATGACAAAAATGACAAAAATGACAAAAATGACAAAAATGACAAAAATGACAAAAATGACAAAAATGACAAAAATGACAAAAATGACAAAAATGACAAAAATGACAAAAATGACAAAAATGACAAAAATGACAAAAATGACAAAAATGACAAAAATGACAAAAATGACAAAAATGACAAAAATGAACAAAAATGACAAAAAATGACAAAAATGACAAAAATGACAAAAATGACAAAAATCACAAAAATGACAAAAATGACAAAAATGACAAAAATGACAAAAATGACAAAAATGACAAAAATGACAAAAATGACAAAAATGACAAAAATGACAAAAATGACAAAAATGACAAAAATGACAAAAATGACAAAAATGACAAAAATGACAAAAATGACAAAAATGACAAAAATGACAAAAATGACAAAAATGACAAAAATGACAAAAATGACAAAAATGACAAAAATGACAAAAATGACAAAAATGACAAAAATGACAAAAATGACAAAAATGACAAAAATGAAAAAAATGACAAAAATGATAAAAATGACAAAAATGATAAAAATGTCGAAAATGACGAAAACGACAAAAAAAGACAAAAAAAGACAAAAAAAAGACAAAAAAAGACAAAAATGATAAACACAACAAAAATTACAAAAATGACAAAAATCACAAAAATTACAAAAATGACAAAAATTACAAAAATTACAAAAATTACAAAAATTACAAAAATTACAAAAATTACAAAAATTACAAAAATTACAAAAATTACAAAAATTACAAAAATTACAAAAATTACAAAAGTTACCAAAATTACAAAAATTACAAAAATTACAAAAATTACAAAAATGACAAAAATGACAAAAATTACAAAAATTACAAAAATTACAAAAATTACAAAAATTACAAAAATTACAAAAATTACAAAAATTACAAAAATTACAAAAATTACAAAAATTACAAAAATTACAAAAATTACAAAAATTACAAAAATTACAAAAATTACAAAAATTACAAAAATTACAAAAATTACAAAAATTACAAAAATTACAAAAATTACAAAAATTACAAAAATTACAAAAATTACAAAAATTACAAAAATTACAAAAATTACAAAAATTACAAAAATTACAAAAATTACAAAAATTACAAAAATTACAAAAATTACAAAAATTACAAAAATTACAAAAATTACAAAAATTACAAAAATTACAAAAATTACAAAAATTACAAAAATTACAAAAATGACAAGAATGACAAAAAATGACAAAAAAGACAAAAAAGACAAAAGAGTCAAATATGACAAAAATGACAAAAAATGACAAAAATGACAGAAATAACAAAAATGACAAAAATCACAGGAATCACAGAAATGATTAAAATTACAAAAATTGGGGGTTTAAAAATGAGAAAAAGCACACCAGATTTCATAAGTGATTGTTTGAGAAAGTTTATATTGTGCTACAAATAAAAATTAACTTTCATTTGAAATTCATGTTAAGTGCAAGAAAAATTGATATCACAGAACGAAAAAATTTAAAAAAATTTGAAAAAAACCTTTCGTAGAATGAGTCTACAGATAACGAACAAAAAAAAAGTTATGAAGTTCTCATTTGTTTCCTCGTTTGGTTTGCTGCTCAACTGTCAGCGTTTTAATTTTCACTTGCATGAAAAAAAAAACAGAAGAAAAATCAAACTCTTGACCAGCAGTAGTTAAAAGGATCAAAAAATTATTCACAGAACATCAAGATTAACATATGGCTCTTGCAAACAAGTATGTACTAAAAATGACGATGATGATGTGGATGATTATGAGTGTTCACATCTGTGGCTTAAATTCAATAATGTCTCTTTATTTTTAATTTGTAAATTTACAAAAAAAATCTTCCAGGTCAATGTAACTTTTAAGTTCATTCTCAAGTTTATCATTTATTTTTAATTATTTAACATGGAAATTCTTAAGCCTTGATAAAAAGTGTTAATTTAATCCGCTGTAATAACCCAACAATCTTTCTGAAGTCCCAAACCCCCAACCAGCATACAAGAAAAAATCTCACAAAGTCAGTGTTCTCTGACGACTTTTTGGGGGTTATTTTTAAAAATAGTTACAAATAGCTATGCAAGAAAGAGCAAGTCTCGGGTTTGATGGGGTTGTTGGTATTTGGTAGCCGAGAATCTTACACTACACGCTACAAGTTAGCTGTTTCGTCGTTATTTACCGATATTTTTTTTTTCTACTCTTTACTCTTTACATATTGTTGGTGCCTGTGTTCTTATTTTGTTTAATTTTTTTCCCCTTGCTGCTCTTACATCTCTTGAAGGCGATCAGGCAAAATCACGATCACATGAGGGTTACGGCTAGTGATGCTGTTGCTGTTGTTTGTGCTATCGGAAATGTAGATGAAAGATTGGTTTTCCACCACAAATATCATGGGACCGTGAAGACGTACCGAGTATTGAGAATATCGATTATTTTAACATGTTATTCGATATCTCGATAGACGTTTTCAGTTACATTTTATTAAAAAAATAACACCTTGAAAAAAAACATCAATTTCATCTTGTACCACAACCAATTTTTTAGAATTTTTTTAAAACTGCACATTAAAGGCCATATTGCCCTAGATAACTATATGAGTATAAAGAACCAGAGCATTTGTTTCCATTTTAATCAATTATACCATTTCGGAATCTCCTTAAAGCTAAAACACGCTTAACAACAGATGTTCTCCGAAAAGACAACTTAATTTCAATTTTTTTGCTTTGTTTCTTTGCTTTTATGTATAATTACACCTAAATTTTGCCCGGTTTTTGCTAGGTTTTTGGATTTGAAAAATTGAAATCCATGCCCGGATTTTGCCAGGTTTTTTTGAAAAAAATCCCGGAATTGCTAGGCCCGGATGGGAGTGGAAAAAATTCTGGCAACCTTAGCTATGGACTATTTCCTGAGAAGAAAGAATACATTAAGTAGATAATTAAATAATCCAGAGAATTTTCGAGACTGATTTAACACCATATTTATTGACAGATTAACCTTTTGTATTCACCCTCATTGATCCACGTAGTTTCATTTACCGGTATTATTCCTTCACCGATATCTTTTCGTTACTCTCGAATATGTGTAAAAATGGGTACAGTAGTTTCTCGATTTTATCACGGTCAAAAAAAATTTCACCGTGAATTTGGCGAAACCGTGAATTTGGCGAAACTAAAAATTAAAGTGGGATAAAGTATTTTTATAGCCTTTAATCAATTATTTATTATTATTTATTTTATTTATTTATTTACATAGTATTCCGTCTCACGACATAATTTGACGAACATAATTCCTAAAATTCACTCGGTCCATGGCAACCGTTCTCCAATTTCTCGGGCACCCCACGTTCGCCAGATCACGCTCCACTTGGTCTAACCACCTCGCTCGTTGCGCCCCCGCTCGTCTTGTTCCTACCGGATTCGTAGCGAACACTTGTTTTGCAGGACAGTCGTACGGCATTCTCGCAACATGTCCCGCCCAGCGTATCCGGCCAGCCTTCACCACCTTCTGGATACTGGGTTCGCCGTAGAGTCGCGCGAGCTCGTGGTTCATCCTTCGCCTCCACACTCCGTTCTCCTGTACGCCGCCATTTATAATGTTTTAAGTAGGGGAAACGTTTTGTATCAATAAATTTTGATCATAAGATGTAATTTAAAAAGAAACTAATAAATACAAAGGATCGATTTCATTGCAAATTATTCTTCTCTATATCAATTTTATGATTTTTCTTGAAATAAAACCATGTACAGTAGTTTTTCGATTTTATCACGGTCAAAAAAAATTTCACCGTGAATATGGCGAAACCGTGAATTTGGCGAAACTAAAAATTGAAGTAGAAAAAAGTAATTTTACTGTCTTTAATCAATAATTTATAATATTTTCAGTAGTGGAAACGTTTTGTATCAATAAATTTCGATCATAAGGCGTAATTATCAAAGATTACTAAACCAAAAACGATCGTTTTCAGTTCTAATAAGTCTTCTCTAAAGCAAATTTTTAGGCTTTTTCTTGAAATAAAACCATGTTGTATATCCATTTGATAGTCTACATCTAATTATAGTGAATTATTCTGTTTTGATGGAAATTTAACATTCGTTATCTCTTATTTCGATTTTGAAAAAAAGTTAAAAAAAAATAGCATCAAAAAATTTGTTTCTGCTTATTTCAAATTTCAATATTTAACTTTGATGAACTAAAAAGTATATTTATTCGATAAATATTTTAAAATTTGCTCAGTGTGTTTCTCGAAATTTGCTTTATTGGCAGATAATCTTTTGTCTTTATATGTAGAAAAACAGAAATCTTAGTCATATTTTCAGACAAAGCTAGCAGAATTTCATTTTATTCTTCCAAAATTATCCATTCAGACAATACTAAAAGCTATCCAATAAGGATTACGCACGCCGCCCTTTAAAATAAACAAGTTCAACAAAGAAATCAAAGACACTTATCTCTTTTCAAAAACGCTTAAATTCACCCACTTTTTATATGATTCGCATAACCAAAAAAGTTAAATTTTTCAAAGCGACTAACCAACCCAAGTAACAACACTAGCATCAGCGTGACGTTAAAATACTTGTGTCGATTATTACAAGCGTTTTTAAAATCCAAATGACGATTTTAAACACTATACAGATAATATAAGCAGTTCAATGGCATTTTCATATTATTGGATACCTATATACTATAACATAAACCATAAAAAATATCATAAACAAAGACGCTCTATGCTTTTGAATGAAAATTAAGGACCTGGTAATGGTTTCTGAATGATTTCTTAAAAATCGTGATAAAATCGAAACAATAACCGTGATAAAATCGAGCGTGAATTTGGCGAGTATTGATAAAATCGAATAGTGATAAAATCGAGAAACTACTGTATAATCTCCATTTGATAGCCTTCATCTAATTACAGTCAATTATTTAGTTTTATGGAAGTTTAATAGTCGTTATCTCTTATTTCGATTTTGATAAAGAGTTCAAAGATGCAGTAAAAAATTATCTTCTGAAAATTTCAAATTTCAACATTTTAATCTTCACACCTTTAAATTACTAAAAAGTTTACCTTCTCCAAAAATATTATAAAATTTTCTCAACTTTGACTTTTAAAGTGTGTTTCTCGAAATTTGCTTTATGGGCAGATAATCCTTTATTTTTCATATGTAGAAAAACCTAAATCTTAGTCCTTTTTACATATTTCAAGGCAAAGCTAGAAGAATTTCATTTTAATCTTCCAATATTATCCATGTAGACAATACTAAAGGCTGTCAAATCAGGATTGCGCAAGCCACCCTTTCAAATAAACAAATTCAACAAAAAATCAAATCGAAATTTATCTCTTTTCAAAAACGCTTAAAATCACCCACATTTTTATATGATTTGCATAACCAAAAAAGTTTACTTTTTTATAGCGACTAACCAAGCACAAATAACAACACTAGAATTAGTGAAACGTTAGAATACTTACACCGATTACTACAAGTGTTTTAAAAATCCAAATGACGATTTTAAACACTAATCAGCTAAAATAAGCAGTTCAATGGCATTTTCATATTCTTGAATACCTGAACAAAGACGCTCTACGCTTTTGAATGAAAATTAAGGTCCTGGAAATGGTTTCTGAATAATTTCTAAAAAAGCGTGATAAAATCGAAACAATAACCGTGATAAAATCGAGCGTGAATTTGGCGAGTATTGATAAAATCGAACAGTGATAAAACCGAGAAACTACTGTAATCCAATCTCAAAGGTGTGAAAACTAACTTAAATGTGTTCTGTTTTGATTTTTCAACGAGAAATGTCACTTAGTTTAAAAGCGTTTTTAAAAACAAGCGCTGGGAGCTATCATAAAATACGCAAAAATAGTTTGAGTGTCAACGATGAGTTTTATTGAAGTTTAAATAGAGTCTGCTGAACTGTTTATAAATATAATTATAGCATTAGTAGAGCCCTCCGGCGCATACGACGTATGCTTCAAAAGCATTTCTAAGAGCCCTTATAAAACAGCGATGTAGCTAACTGTACAAAAAAAACGATAAAAAAAGTTTTGAAACCATAACAAAACTTAATAATGCTACCTGGCTTAATCTGTGCTACTTGATACTTGATTTTCAGTATTGTTCCAATATTTTTAAATTCGTTGAAAAACCTACTACCACGCAGTTGAACGCCTAAGCAACCAAAAGTCCCATAAAACAGGTACAAGAAAGCTTACTCAGCCCCATCATTGCTACGTAGTACGTTCTATGCTGCTCAAAATTTAAGTTCTTGCTGACACTTTCAAGTTCCAAAACAAATCCTTATGACATTTTATTCAGTTTCCAGTGGCCTTCTAATTCAGCTGTCAAGAAATCGTAAAATTCTCTTGATTATTTGATATGTTCAGTTCATGGTGCCGCCATAATGTCATGTGCCGAATTCCAAACTCGACACATTGCGGTTTGCCGAGATTTGTTCAATTTGCTGCCTAATTGCTTCTTTCCTACATTTTTTACATATATCGCATCAAAATGGACACTCAAGTATTAAATTACTTAATGAAAAAAAAGCTTGCCCGGCTTGGGTATCGAATCCCGATCTTCGTTGTGAGAATTGAACACGATACAACAAGACCACGCCTAGATGTTTTTCTTACTCAAACTGATACTTGAGGTAGTGAGATTATTTTGTAGCATACATGCAGGGGCACCCGCCCAATCAGACAGCCAGCCAGCCAGCCAGGAGGAAAGCACCTCAATTCACTTTTGCTGACTTAGTTAATACCGTTTTGAGCACTTTTGCGCCCTTTATGTGACTAAAGTTCCCTACAACGTACATATAAACACTTGTGCAACTTTCAAGTTCATTGATGAGTACATAAAGTTCACTCAAGGGAATTGGGCAGTCGATTCTCTTTGTCAGCCAATATGTAACTTTCAAAGCCTTCATTCAGGTAAAAATATGACTTTTGGTTGCTTGGGTATTTATCATAATATCTAGAGTTAAATGGAATTGAAACTCGCTTATCCTTCTAGTCAATTATTTGGAATGATAAGAAATTTTAAAATTCAATCAAAACTCTTCACTACTTTTCATATATTAACTAAACGACTCCATAGAAGATTCTTGAACACTTATTAAAGATGAGAGAGTTATTTTAAAGTAACAAACAAAATTTAAAAATATTTTTATCGATTTAAGCCAAAAAATAACTACATCAAAAATAAGGTTCAAAGCGTTGAAAGTTCAATTCTGGAAAATGTGGGACGGGAAAGCAAATGGGTTTCAGAAAATTGGGTTGCATTTGGTTCCGGTATCAAATAGGCCTCAGCTTTTGCCCTGTCAATCCTAGCTTTCAGATCCGGACTCGAGGAAGAAGTTTTGCGGTTCATAACAATAACAATGATGATTTATTGATGAGATATAACCCTATTTTGCCGTTTAAACTTGACATTATTCAATAGATCATAAGTTTGCGTTCCAATTCTTAAATAATGTACATATGCATACAAATAAGAAGCGTTTGGCAGAGAACTACACGCATTATTTCTCTCCTTGTTCCAGTATCTTTGATAGAACAGCTACTTGTTTGGCGTTGCCGTAGTAGTCTGCAATTGTAGAATGTAATATTTAGGTATTTTGTTGAAAAGAAAAATGAAGGACTCAAGTCCTTTATTTTTCAGGATGCTTGTTTTGGCTATGTTGGTAATAGAAGAAAAAGAATCCAATAATTTTTATTCCATTTGGCGAGATACTATAAAAATTTGATAAACTTGAAATTACAAATAAATTGCAAAAATGGAAAAAAAAGTTAAGCACATAAAAAATCAGATTTAAATTTTACAGCTGCATCGTTGGAAAAGAGTTGATATTAAAAGAAGAAAAAACAAAAAAGGAAAAAAATGTAGAAGAATGGGAGATAGAGTAATGCAGTAAGAGGCCAAAACAAAAAATAACGGAAAAAGAGAGAGAAAAAAATAATTAGAAATGTTTGAAAAGTGAAAAATTTCTAAGTTTTAAATTGAAAAAAATTGAAAAAAATTGAAAAAAAAACTTACAAATTTAGTGTGATAAATGGAGAGTAAAAATAGTTCAAAAATGAAATTTATGAATTGCAACATTCAGTTTTATTGCTGTTTATTTTTAATTCATAACCAAAACACAAAATTAAATAAGTTCATAAAGAAATCAAACTGAAAATTTATTTTCAAATTGAATCCTTATTTTGAGTTTGGTTTTCAAAACCATAGTTTGCATTCTGAATAGCTTTAACATTTTGATCAATTCATTTACATTATAAATTTTTACATTATATACATTTACATTTTACATTATATACATTTATTTACATTATAAAATTTTTCCTATAAAATTTTTGCTTGAACAATGCATACATAAGGAATAGTTTAAAATAAAAGTATTATATTATTATTTAGGTTTGAGTTATTTTCATTCAAAGTGAGGAATTTATTCTTATTTTCGAAAACAAGTTCTAGAAGTTGGCAATTTGCCAAGGAGTTTAAAAAAATAGAGCTTTGAAGATTAATTTCAAAAAAAACTTTTTATATTTTCTTAAACTAGAAAGTGGTAAGCTAATTCTTTTTAAGCATGACCATTTGAGGCATTGGTAAAAAATTATCAATTATTTAGAAATAAAAGTAAGAAATCAAGTTTGCGGTTCAAATCATATTTTTTTTCTTCTCGAATAAAATTAAAGATTTTAGTTTGAACTTTTTTAAGAAGAATCTGCAATATAAATAATGTTGAACAAAAAACCTATAAAATATTTTCTCAGTTGAATTTGAACTTGAAAATAAAATACAAGTTCTTTGACATAATTCAATTACCATTGATAATTTATTTGATGATGATAATCCTGTGAAATAAAATAAATCCTAAAATTGTATTTAAAATTTGTGATTTCCTTTGGTTTGTATTTCAAATTGACTCTGATTTAAAATAAAATTTTTATATTGAGTCCAGAATCAAAATTTTGAAACTGCGATCACCTGTATTTTGAATCCTTAATGAAATGCTCACATTAATATTTTAATTTTGATTTTAAAACTTAACTTCAAGTTGAATCTGAGTTTATAATTTTGATTACGAATCTGAGTACTGCCTTTTAAACATGTGTTCGAAATCTAGATTGCGAATTTAAAAACGGTTTTTGTAATTTAAGCTCTAGATAATAATTCTCACCAATTATGAGCCAAAAAGCTAAACTTTGATCAGAATTTTCCACCAGAAATCTTTTTTTTGAATTCTGAATTTTTGACTTAAAATGTGAATTCTTCCTTCAGTTATTTATTCGAAATTGAACTTATAAATCTGAAAGAAAATTGCGAATGATGAAACTATTTAAGTTTTTTCAATTCTGGATCAACATTATGAAACTTTCTTTAGTTCCAATTCCGCATAAGAAATAAAGTAAAAATTTCAAATCTGAAAAATGGTTTGTAATTTTAAATACTTTCTCTTAATATTCCAAAATGATGATTCAAATCAGGATTTTTGCGCAATGATGATCCAAACTAAAGCTCAGTAACAATACACTGGATACAGAATCCGAACTCTCATCACAGACATTGAGTTTTAATTTAAATTATAGTTCCGCTAGTATCCGGGCCGTGGTAATCCGGGATATTTTAGCAAATATCCGCCAATATAAATTTTTTTAATAAAAAATCATGAAGAAAAACACTTAACTTTTGTTTATCGAAAAACATCAGTCAATTTCAAATCCCATATTGAGCTTTCAAAAAACGTTCAGAAAATTTTGTTAAAATTTACTCGAAAACTTAAGACGCAAAATACACCATTTTCGTAACTCAATTTAAATTTATGTTATATTTTGCGAATCAAGTGTAAAAATTCTGGCGAAATCTGAGTGATTTGGCAAGTTTAGTCTTATCCCATTTGAATAGGATATTCGGTATCAAATTTCTATCAACAAGTTAAAGTTTTTAGAAAAACTGAAGCAGAACCATTGGCCTGGGATAAGATTTTTAGGTTTTGTCATTATTTATCAAAAAATATTGTTACTCTTGTATAATTTTAGTCGATCATCAAACTTTTATTGAGAATTCGTTATTTTGAGAATAGAGAAGAACATTTTGCTTGGCATTTTTGGCCCCTCATGGGGGGGGGGGGGGGGGTGGGTAAACCCTCAAAACCGCCCCGTTCTAACGGCCATGCTGTTCAGTTTAGGTACCTCCACTTTATGTTTTGAGAACAGAAGTGTCAAAAATTACCCTCATGACAAATTTGCACTACCTCCGATGAACGGATATCACTCTATAATTTGTGTAGTCGATCATGTTTGTAGATCTGATCTTGGAAGCAGAGTTAACATCTGTAAACATTTAATTAAGTTATGAGGAATGTTTCGAAGATCCGCTTCAAATCTACGGAAAAATGATCGGTTCCTCCAGGCTTAGAGTTACGGGTCATCTGCTTCATTAGAACTCTAGAACGAAATCCTATTTTTAGACTTTAATGTTTATAAGAAACGAATAAGTTTACTACAAATGGTTTTGTTTTGAGATTTTTATCCATAGTCCTTTATTTGCAAACTGTTTTTTTTATCAACAGATATCCAAATGCCTTAAAAAACCAAGAACGTGTGTTAACTGTTTACTGCTATCGAAAATAATATTTTATGTGAGTTTTCAGTGCTTATTTTCAACATTTTGTAAAATGTTAATGAATAATGAAAAAGCAATTAGGAAAATATTTAATTGAGAGTCCTTACTTCCTATCGCTTACTATTATTTGGCGATTATTTGAACAAAAAGTTAGTTTTTCCATGATTGAAGACCTTTCGTAGTTGGTCGGTAGCATTGAATTTAGGAGGTGATTTTAACGGTTACTTTTAAATGAACTATTTAGTCCTGTGAAACAATTTATTTGATTTTTTTAATGTACAGCAAATGCTAGAATGGACGACAAGAAAAAAATGCACATTAATGGCTTGCTCAACTTTGTAGAAAAATGATCTTTCCATTAAAAATCTGTCGAAATCTAGCTCCTATCCCTAATAATAACATTTTTACTACAAAAACAAATGAAACTTTGCCATCATTCAATTCTCAAGGCCTTCTCACTATTTCCTCTTTTTCCATCAAACTTTACCATTTGATAGAGTTTCTAGACTTTTGCACTAAACTGGCTTACTCAGTCTCTATTTATTTAATATCAAAAATCTATCTCAATTTACAACAAAAACTACAACAAAACAACACATTTACAAAAGAAAAAATGTTGAGCTCTTACATAAATCAACCTATTTGCTTCTAAATGCTTCGATTTCATATTTGTTTGCGAGCCTTTGATAAAAGTAGATATTTCATGAAACATCTATTTTTTTTATAAGAAATTACATTTTTACTTACATTTGAAATTAACGAAAACAAACCAAGTTTTTCCCAAAGTGAAACTATACTCATAGGTTTTTAAACGTTGAACAAGTTTTTAAATATTTTAACTTCAGATAAATTCATTGATGGTTATGTGGAATAATTTCATCTGGATCAAAGTTACCTCGGTTTACGGTACTCAACCTTTATTTCCATTTCATTCAAAGCTGTTAAACTTGAATAAATTAATCCTCGGTATTTTGAGACACAAATGTAGGGGAGTGTGGGGTTACGCGGGCCACTCTTAATAACTCAGATGTTGTTGATTGAAATACGCATCATATGCTTCTTTTATTTATCAAGCTGCCATAACTTAACAAGCACCCGCTAATTGCATCGATGGGGAACTAAAAAATCATAAAATTTTCCCTGTATGTAAAGTTTCTTATGCCAAATTGAGAGTTATGAAAACTATTTTGTCCATCTTATATAAGGAATTCTGCCGAAACGATCGCGAGCCATGATTTCGAAACTATTCGATCATAAGCAATTCTCTTTTTAAATTAATCATCTGAAATTACTTTTGAATAATGAAATGAATTACCCTATTAAAGTTATAGGTCAACAAATAAAATTTTCATGTTATTTGGTCAATTTGAATTGGGTGGCCTACGATTTCCCACCATTTTTAAAAATCCAAAAAATATTGGCTTTTTTAAACAGTCAAGACTTGGGTTAAATAATTTATTAAAAATTCAAAAAAAGCCCTATGTAAATGAAATGTTAAAAATCATACCGTATATTTTTTTCATTTAATCTTTCATAAAAAAGAAATTATGTAGCATAAAAAAAATTGGCCCATGATTTCCCACTCTCCTATAAAATTAAAAAATGTTCAGAAAAATGTAACCGTCTCAAAAAAAATTGTTTAGAAAATTTCTTGCTTTTTAGTATCGGATTGAGTTTTTAAAGATTTTGATCAATGAAATTTTGGGAATCAAAATTTCAACAATACACTCGATTCATTATAGTAACTCCAATAAGGCCGGAACAAATTTCAAATCCTTCTTTTGTCACTCGGAGTTGGAAAATCGCGAGGGGGGGGAGGACAAGAAAAAATAATGCAAAAAACAAATAAACTGGAATAAATTGCACGAAAGTTTGTATGCAACCAAGTTGCAAAGAATATCATTGCACAAAACCTAAAAAAAACAAGTATTTTTTTATCGAAAAATTCAATAAAATCAAAAATACAAAAGGTGGATTAACTTCCATCTTCCAAAATTTGTTTTTTTCGTCTTGTAATCTTTTGGATTCTTGAATTTTTTTTCGATATTTACAATGAATACTTCAAACTTTATTTATTTCCCCCTTCGGGTTTTTAAAAATTTCGAAGAGGGGGTGACAAAAAAAGAAATTGGTATTTGTTCCAGCCTAACTTATCAACTTTCGGTTTAAATTATTATCTATTTTAACAATCTATATCAATTGGGCATGCTTTAATTCTCTTTTATACGCTGATTACATTGAAAGGCTTAACTTGAATATTGTTAACTAGTTTCAACTTACATTCGAATCATGATACGCATATTTTCTATTCGAAACTTAACTATTCCTGACAAATCAGTTGCTTTAAAATAACTAAATTAATCATGAAATCACAGTTTTGGGTCAACTCATAAACTTTGCATGTTAACTAATAATTTTGATCACATTTCAAATGATAACAACAATACAAAATCGTCTCATGAAATATCACAAACCACCAAGTTACTAAACAAGAGGGACGATGATCGCGAAAAGCCGTGTCCTCAGCCAGATGAACTTTTTACTAGATGCCAGCACCGAAAGATTCTGATCTTGGTTGCATTTTCATTCCGCGGGGGGCCGCGAAAGTTCAAATCCACTTAGCTAATTCGATTCGATTCGATCTTGGGTAGGTCGACATTGGGTAGGTTTGCAATCGAGGGTAAATACTTATGTACTAGGAGTAAAATGTGATGACATTCTTGGCTACTTACTTCCTCAATTTTGAAGGTGGTCGTCGACTTTCGGGTGAAGGTGTGAGTTTCCTCGATCTCTTCCTCGTAATCAGCCATGGTGATGGTCGTTTTTATCTGCTGCTACTTAGTAGTGGCTAATCCTGAAACTGCGCTGGATCAATTTCTTCCCTTTTTTTCGTGATTTTTTTTTTCACTATTTTTGGGAAAATTTCTGGGGGGAAATCTATCACTTTGCGGTATCACTGGCTGCTTATCACTTCACACTTGCTTTTAGATTTTCTTCTCCGTCACACTTGGGAGCGCTGCCTGTTTTCCTTTTGAGAAACACTCACTGAATTTTCACACTTTGCACTCTGCGTAAGAAAAGGAAAATTTTAAAAGCTAATTAAACTTTGGCACATTAATTCCGAATTATATAAATAATTTTCTTTTTTTAATTTTCGATGAACTTTCCAACGCATTTATTTTCTCCGCCGCATTATTTCCATCCAAGAAAAAGCGGCATCCCTTCAACGAGATTTCAATTTTCAAAACAGTAGCTACGTTTTATTGACCACCTGTCCACCTTTCGGATTCGAAACTTTCTTGTTTTTCTTCTTGGAGGGAAAATTCACTTTTCCTCACCGAACGGAGGGACCCAACTTCTGGTTTCTTTCTTCGTCACGACGACGTCTTCTTCTGCGGTCGTCTCGATGTAGATTTTCACACGCAAAGAAGAAGCAAGGGAATCAGCACCAGAACACAGAACCAAGATTTACTGTCAACCCAGGGGAAAAGAGATCGTACGTACGGTTTCGCACTCGCTTTTCCTACTAAATGTCGAGAGCCGTGATTCTGGCGTTTCTTCACCGAAAGAGCAGCAATGGTTTGGTTGAATGGCCAGAAGGGAAATGGACCATGAATTATCACAAATGGCGACTGGGACTGTACACACTCTCGGGGTAATGATCACAAAAACGTCGTAAGAAAAAACACACGATAATGGCAACTTTAACAACAACAAAAACAACCAAAATAACTTCGTTAGCTGCAGTTAAACGAATCAGAAAAATAAACAAACCTAAATTTTCAAACTCAAAAATCCATTAACAGATACAACTTTTTGTAATTTGAAAAAAAATCAAAATTAAGGGATGTTAGTAATCATCTTTCAAGTGAGTTTAAATACTAACAAAGTTGATATTTTTGACCAATATAAACACTCATAACTTTTTTGTCACACAAGATTTTTCATGGCCTTCTACATAAGTCTACAAATATTTCTTTAAATTTTGGGAAAACGCTCAATTTAGAAGTAATTCCTACCAGACAAAATTTAGACGTGAGGAGATATCCATGTTGCAAATAATCTTCGAAAATTACTTGAATTTGATGAAGATATTATCATTGTTTATTACTACAAACATTTGAATAAATTTAACATCAACCTACAATGTACAAAAATCCCTACAAAATTGATTACAAAATGAAAAAATGAAATAAAAAAGAATCAAATCTAGAGTTTAAAAAAAATTGTAAATTTTGTCAAAATTTTAAAACAACATGGAGTTTCAACTGAATCAATTTAAGGTCATTTTCGTATTTCTCAAACTCTGAAGTCCAAAAAGCTTTGTTTTTGTTCAAACGTAATCCATGAATTTTTGCAGAATTTGAAGTACTTTTTCTTTTTAAACACCTAGATCGTTTCTACGTTTACTTCAATTTTGAGACGTTAAGAAAGAAAAAGTTACTCTAAGTGGGTTGAAAGAGCGCCTCAAGGCATCTGACACTGTCATATTAGACTGAGTTGATCTGGGAACATTTTTGAAT
The DNA here is from genome assembly GCF_029784155.1 of Uranotaenia lowii. NCBI lineage: Eukaryota > Metazoa > Arthropoda > Insecta > Diptera > Culicidae > Uranotaenia > Uranotaenia lowii. Next base: position 30,265,977 of record NC_073691.1, on the reverse strand, counting down.
TTCTCAAACCCTGGGGCGTAAAAAGCTTTGTTTTGGTTTAAAAATAATCCATGATTTTTTGCAGAATTTTGAATAAACTCTTACATGAGAAAATTTGAAGGATGGAAGGATTTGAATAATTAAGTAGGAAGACTTATTGTAATGTAAATAAAAAAATTCAAAGTTTTGTGCGAATCGTACCACCTTCCTGAGAAAAGGAGCCCTCCTCATTCTAAATAGTTTTGCTTTTTTTCTCAAAACAAAAAATTGCTATTGCGAATATATCAGAAACCGCAGCAGCTTCAAATTAGGCAAGACCTTTGTTTTAAAGATTAATTTATTAGAAAAAATGAGAGAATTTTAAGTTAATCGTATTTCATGTTTAAAAAAAAAACAAAAATATAGGGTCTGGCAACACTGTACTCTATATTAAACAATTGCATTCTATTGACACTGACTAAATCTTCAAAAAAAAGGGGTTACCTCATCTGTAGCTTTCGCGGATTCTGAGATATACTGATAGAAAACTACTGTTTTTTGAAAAAAAAAAAGTTAAAGAGGTTGTATATGAGACACGACCGTAATGTTAACGTAGAATTACGACAGCTTATCTTGTGCCAATGTATTTTTCGTAATAAATTTAAATTTTTTTGGGTAAAGTTGATCAATTTCAAACAAGTGGTTGGCCGTTTAAAACATTATTCAGCACTTTTCAGTTGCATAACTAAAGGCGAAATAAATATAAGCATGTAGAATAATGTACATATAAGTGGTGTCAAGAAGACCCATGGCTTAGAAATTGAAGTTTTGTTACTAAGCAAATTATATGCAAGCTCAGTATCAAACGCCTGCGAGAAAGCTTCTAATGATAGTGCTGACATTTAATAAATCAAGTGTACTTAAATAAGGAATTTTGAAACTGTTTTTTTTTCTTTTATTCAACGTTTGGATTAAAAAAAAAAACGCTGCATAAAAAAGACAATAATTGAAGCAATACTTTTTTATACAACACAGTTTTTCATTCAAATTTCAATAAAAAATCTACTAAATCAACAACTGATCCCTTTCATCCATACGCTTAACTCTAAACAATAGATGACGCACATAAAATGTGCGTAAATTTATATCAAGTATGTACATTTATTGTCTAATATGCAATTCTCGTTTGGTGAATTATTTAGAGTCAGTACAATGGTCGTGCTAAAAACGACGTTTTTTAAACATTGATACCATAAGTCAAACTTGTGACAGCAAAGTGTTTTTTATTTTTTTATTTTACACAAAATAACTATCAATATGTTTTGATAGGCACAGAAGAACGCAAAATGCTCTCTTGCATGCAAACTATCCGTAGCAAAGAAACGCATAGTATTAAACGCCTATGAATAGGCAAAGATTTCTTCAACATTAAAATCAAACGCTTGCAAGCTAGCTAGTACCTATCAGTGCCGTAATTTTGAGCTTTCTCACCGCTGCCTTTGATAGAAACGCTTGACTCAGTGCAAAAGAAGAGAAAAATCTCTCTGAGAGTTCTGCCTCATGCGTCTCTTCTGAATCAGTATCAATTCGGTATCGATTTTTGTAAAGGGCGATAGTGCCAATATCGCTGTTCGAGAAAATTGCGTTTAAAATTTTACAGCTCCATAAGTTTCCAAGGAAAATCTTACTTATGAACTCAGCTGATTACTCGATTTATTTACATTTGACTCATAAGCTCTTTTGAAAAATTGATACCAGAATTTATCATTCCCTCTAATACTGTATTTGTTTATGCCGAGTGTTGCACTAGTGTTGCACTGGTGCACCACTAGGTGCTGTCAAACTGTTTGTTTATTCGGACGGTGTTGCACTGGTTTTGACCTGGTGTTGCACTGCTATCGGGCGGTGTTGCCCCGAAAATTTTGTCAGTGTTGCGAGAGAGCGTGTGAGTGAGCGAGGTAGCAATACACTGGCGACGATTTGTGTTTGTTTTTATCGGGTACGGTGGAACACTCCACGAGTGGAGAAAACAAATACAGTATAAGTCAATTCTTTTTCCGTCCAGCAATCACTAGCGTAAAACGACGTTTCAAGGTGGGATTATTGATAATTCCAGATATTAGATGATTATCAACTCAACAAACGGCCCTTTTCAGGGCCAAAATATCTTTGAAAGAGTCTTGTCTTTTCAATGCAAGTTGGTCGCTTGGGTGGTGGGTGGTAGGTGTCGTGGCGTGGGTGGTAGGTGTCGTGGGTGGTAGGTGGCGAGGATGGTAGGTGGCGAGAGTGGTAGGTGGCGAGGATGCTAGGTGGTGTGTGGCATGGGTGGTAGGTGGTGGGTGGCATGGGTGGTAGGTGGTGGGTGGTAGGTGGTGTGTGGCATGGGTGGTAGGTGCTGTGTGGTTTAGGTGTGGTGTGGGTGGTAGGTGACGAGTGTGGTGTGTGGCGTGGGTGATGTGTAGCGTGGGTGTAGGTGGCGGGGAAGGCGAGTGGCGAGTGTGGTGTGTGGCGTGGGTGTAGGTGGCGGGGAAGGCGAGTGGCGTGGGTGGAATATAGAGATGGTGTGTGGCGAGGATGGTGGGTGGCAGGTGGTGTGTGGCGGGGTGTACATAGTGTGTGGCATGTGGCGTGGATTATAGGTGGTAGGAGGTGGGTGGTAGGAGATGTGTGGTAAGAGATGTGTGGCGTGGGTGGTGTTGGTGGCGTGAGTATGTGAGGCTGCTGTGTGTTATGTGGATTGGTTTGTTGCCAGTGGCAACAATTGGCAACTTGCCACTGTTTGAACAGCAAAACGATATCTGCATAGGATTACCGCTGGTGGGGTCCGTACGCAGATCGAAATGCTCAACAGGCAAACTGAGAATGAAACCGGTCGGCCGGAGACCCCTTACTTTTATACCTTTCGAAGGAAGGGAAAAATAAAACATACCAAGGGGCGGGGCGTCCGTGTTTTTTTGTCATTTTCGACCGGCCAATCAACGATGAGCAGGCTTGAAATGTCTTTTAAGAAAGATGTCCTTGAGTTGGAAAGTTTTCGTGACGCGAGATCCGATCGCAACTTTCAATTTGCCCCCCTATAGTGTTGCCGTAAGACGTAATTCTACGTCAAAAGTCATATTTCTTAAGAATATGGGGCTCTTATTTTGAGTGGGATGGTCCGATTCACCCAAAACTTTGAATTTTTCTTTATTTACATTTAAATAATTCATCATACCGGTTGAGGACCTTATCCGAGAGGATCGCCGCATTTTCTTGGTCACTTGGTATGGGATGACCAGAGCCATCGAGTGGCACGGGGGAAATTTTTTTCAGGAGCCCCCATGAATACTTTTTTTTTTCATAATTCATCCCAGAGATTACAGAACATTTAAAAACCCTTTGTAAAAAAAAATTAGCAAATTACCATTATGTGTGCATAGAAAGTACTTTCTGATATCGCTAAACAAAAATTTTTTACACAACGTTGCAAAATGAACAAAAAGTCGTAATTGAAAACTTATAATTAATTAATAACTGTTGAATGCAAAATTCAATTCGCTATTTATTCAATTACTCTATCAAATTTAAATTCAAAGATAGATCTTTGATCGATTGGTTTATGCTTTTTTGAAAGCAGAAAAAACAGTTTTCTCATGATAACTTTGCAATTTCAAAATTCGCAATTCGTTTCAAATGTAAATTCCAGTTATATTTCATGAAAAAAAAGGAATCATATAATGTGTTTAAATTTAAATATTTCATTTAGGAATAAGATTCTCATCAAATCGAGTAGTAAAACATACAGTTAGAATGGGGATTAAAATTAAAATTTCAAAACACCATATTAATAATAATTGAAAAAAAAATCAGACTAGGAATCCAAGCAAATAACTATAAGACATTAAGCATAGATTTCTAGTTCTCGAAATTCAGAAAAAACCATAACGGAAAAAACATCAAAAGACTTTCAAATTTCAATTATTGTATCTCTATTGCAAAAATTTGAAGAAGATTGAATAAAAAAATAATATTCATGATTTAAGAATCACTTTACGAAATACTCAATTCAATTATGATTGAAAATAATAAGAGAATGGTCAATTATAAAATCATATGTTAAATTCTGGATATTTACTTCAGTAGAATATAATTTCAAAATAGAAGCAACTCAGAGTTTAAAACTTCGGTTGAATCATTTGGTAAAGTTGTGATTCGAATTGCAAATCTGAAAGCTTTATGTATTGGAATAAAGAATAAATATAAAAACTTTACTGCCAATTTGTCCAATTAAAAAAAATCATTTTTTCAGTTATAGAGTTTTGTATGTATAAATCGCAAATTTCAATTATGATTGAAAAGCTTACAATAATTTTGTATTTCTGATACTCCAACTTATACTTATGAACTGAGCATTACAGATTGTAAGATTTATTGATTTTCTATCAAGCAATGCTTGAAAAAACCAAAAGGTTCAAATTATTTTCAATGTTTTTACTTCATTTCCATCACATTTTATTTTTCTATTATCAATAATACTCGGCATTAACCCGCATAAATAATTTATTTTTGGATGTCTTTTAGTTAAGCTTCTATTGCGTGGACTATGGATATTGGAAAAAAAAATTTAAACGAAAACAACTTTATTGACCTCTAACTAAACAATTTATGCCAAAAAAATTGTCTTTGATAATTTTTTTTTCAAAAAGTTTTAGAAAAAGCTCAAAATATCATTATTTTTTTACGGTTAATAAATTCCAGTTGAATTTTTGATACATTAGAGATGTTTGGATTTTTTTACAGTCTGGATTAAGCTACAATTTGTGATAAAAAAAAATTTGTGAACGTATGTAAATGGGTTCGTATACAGAAGAGGATTATTTTAAGTTAACTTGAATCCATCCAATAATTGCATATTTATAAAGTTCTTCAAACGTAATGGAAACTTTTAAAGCTAATGCGATAGACCTTTTCATTGTGAAAGACGTTTGAGCATTATAAAAATAAGATATGTTTTTTTATTGTACCTATTCTGTACTGCAAATATTCTCACATAAATGATTTTTTCTGTTATTTATTCGAATTTTATTAAATAAAAAAAATACGCATTTAAATGTGGTGAAGATATTTTACAATAAAAACATAATGTTTGATTTGCTGTGAACTTCTAAAATATATTCTTAATTTAATTATAAAGAGAACGTGAAGATTTTTTGTGAAATAAAAATTCCAGAATCCTAAGATTTATTCGGATATCACCGAATTTCCAAAATAAAAAGGACTTGTAAAGTCGACTACGGTTTGGTTCGATTTTCGGAATTAGAAAAAAGTCCTTATTTTGTTGGATTAATTCAATACCAAATCGAGTTGCAGTCTTCGGGTGAAAGATTTTTCTCAACTCAGGCTTTAAGAAAATTAACCATTAAAAACAATCGGCTAGTGATGAAAAATGTTATTGATGAAGAACCAGTATTTTTTGTTCCTCCCGGGCAGAATACCTTAAAATATTATTCACGTTTGAGACTCAAGCAACCCCTTCCTATGGTCAGATCTTTCTGAAATTTGGCATGTGACCTTCTGGTAACCTTATAAATAATTTTGACTTGGAGCGAGTGAGATTTATCATGTTTCATTCTTCCTATACTATGATAAGTGTACTGCGGTTCGTTAAATTATCAAAAACTCCAAAAATTTAAGTTATGGTAAAGTAGCCATAACTTCTTCAATTTTCAACCGATTTTGATAAATAACCACTTGAAATTTTTGTTTTAGATTGACATTCGAGCGCAAAAGAAAATCAGATTTTTTGAATGCTACTATTGAGTTTAAAACTTTCGTTGAAACAAAATTTTCTCTAAAAAATGCGTTTTTTATAAATTTTTTTCTTATAAAGTCACTAATATCAACAATACTGTTGGTCAAACGCAAAAACAGAGTTCAGATGATCGATAGAAAATTTATTTCACTTCAAACTGCAAAAGAGGCATTTCAAATTACTGTTGTGCCGTTCGAGATATTTTAATATAAGTACTAGAACTTTTTTAATTTTTCCGAAATTTCATATTTGGAACATAACTCAAAAACGGTTCAACTGAGATTTTTTTGAATTTCATTTTCGGATTCAGCGCCCGATTTCACATTAGAAATGTCCTTCAGTTTACTGAGTTCAAAAATGCTGTAAACTAGTGTTATGTTAAACATTGAATGCTTACACTGACAAAGTACATGTTGGGAAATTCGTTTACTTGAATGATAAATAAGGAACTGATAAAAACATGAAATTCAAGTTTTTCTGTAGTTTTTGAAAGCACAAATAAAATACTAATTTAGTTGAAATTTCGTATCAAAATTTTAAAGTTATATTGAAAATGATGTTCATTTAAAACAAAGGAAGTTTAAAATAATTAAAATAGGCAAAACGTTGAAATAATAAAGCTTAAAGTTTAAAACTCTGAATATTTGGTCGCCATCAATTGAAATACAAAAAGATAAACAATGCAAACATAAAGATTTATAGCATTCCAAGAATATTATGTTTTCACAACAAAAAATTTTAATAAAAAAAAACGAAGACAAATTTATCTAAAAAATACTAAAAAAAATTACAAAATTACTAATTGGAAAATTGAAAAACTATAAAGTATTAATCGCTTAATTTGTTTGAAAATTTAAACAAAATATAAAAATATACAAAATTGATTTGTTTTACATTTTTTGAAGGAAATTTTTCCAATGAAAACGGCTTACCAATTAAAAATCTTATTTGTTATTTTTATTTGAAAACTTTAGGAAATAGCAATCTTGGTACTTATCTTTCAATGATTGATTGGAAAAACTTTGGTTTCAAATTATTTTTTTGTCAAATTTTGTCTATTACCTTTTGTTCTGGTGACATGAAGTTTATAAGTTTAACCAAAAATGGGATTTTAGTGAAATCAATCATTACTGATTACTGATGAACTTTTAACTGAATTACTTGTTCATCAGTAATTCAGTTTGTTAGTTCATCATAAATATTGATTGATTTCACTCAAATCCAAATGTTCAAACCTAAACCTACATAAATGAAAGATTGATTCTGAATTTGTTTATTACACTTCATTTAATCAAGGCATAATTTTTTATTGCTATTCTTTTTTCAAAATTTAGTTGTCTTAAAATCTTAATTTTTTTTAAGATATCGTTAGAAGTATTTTTGACCTTAATAAGAAAGTTAAAAAAAAAAATTAAATTCATTTATCAAATTTTATTATGCATGCAAAACGATTTGATTATTGTTTCAGAAATATTTTTAATTTAATGTGGTTTTATTGTTTCGTTTTGATTCATCAAAGATCTCGAAATTTAGAGTACCGAGAAAAGTAAACAAAAAGAAACCTTTTATTAATTTTTCAATCCAGTCAAAATTACATGCAGTCTTGGGGAAAGTTGATAATGGATTTCAATGGATAATGCATATACATTATTTTCAAATATTTTTCACAATTTCTACAGTTTACTTCAAAATTTCTCAAATAATTTAAACCTTTTTTTAAAAGATGCGTTTTTGGATTCAACGCAGCCAAAATAAGAACCTTAAACCATTGCAACTCGGAAAAAAGGGAATTTCGTGGCTTTATGCAATTTATCAAAGCCCTTTTGAATTTTGATGAGATGAATGAGTTTTGGATAAAAAATTGTTGGTTTCAAATTCTTAACTAGTCAAGTTACACTTCTTATTAAAAGCCCATTCTTAAGGTAGACTTTTTGAGTGTCAAGATTTACTTTTCAACTTAAAAGGTTTATTGAATTGCAATTTAACAGTTCGAATAAGTTTCAACCCGTGAACGTCATATAGTTTCGTAAATGGAAATGTCTTAGGCCTAGAGTAAGGTTGCCTTATTGCCTGGTTTCATCTGGGTTTGGTCAGATATTAAATACAAAATTTCTGAACAGTCCGGTTCAGCCCGGTTGCCCGGATTTCATTGAAAAAATGGTAGGATTATGCCCGGATTATTTCAAGTTATTTGCAAAATCAACACAAAAATATAGTGTTGTAAAATTTTGTAATTTTTGTCTCTCAAAAAAAGTTTTTAAGCAAGTTTTATAAAAATTATCTTGATTTTTGTTTAGTAATTCCTGGGTTTTGACAAAACTTGCCCAGATATTTCCCGTTTTTTAAGTCGACAATTTGGAATCAAATGCCCGGATTTTGCCAGGATTTTACATGAGATTGCCTGGTTTTGTCCAGCCCGGATACCTATTGAAAAAGTTCGGACAACCTTAGCCTAGAATGATATAAAACTGAATTCCACCGGAGGCAAGCCAAGTTTCTGACATATTTGTCAACACTTATCTTAAAACACATTTTATGATCAAGTAATTTACCGTTACTGCGGTTAACTCATTTCTTTAACTAAAATTTGCTTGGAAAAAATCTTCTGAATTGAGGTACACTCTTAATACTATTTCCTCATGAAAGCTTGATAAAATTTGAAAATTTTAACCGAACAAAATGCTTATAAATAACCGAATGAATATTTGATTATTTTGATACGTCGAAATGTTTTTATCGTTGAAGTAGATCATTCTATTAAAAACATTCTAAAATTTAAAACTTTTTTTGAACATAATGTTTGAATTGGCTTGATAAAATCAATATGTTATTCAGATATTTCAAAATCTAGGATTTTCAAACGTTTAACAACATTTTTAAGCCTTTCCAAAAATTTAAAATTAGAGATGGATGGTATTTGGGTGTTTTGCGTTTGTAAGCAAACATAGTTCGGATTTATAAAACGATTGAATTTGTTGTTATGGAATTTGCACTTAAGTTAATTTTAAAAAATTAATGTTGTTAGAATTTTGAAAATATTGGATAATTTTACTATCTTCTACATTTTTCACTTTTTATGTTCTCAATAAAAAATTACCAAGGTTTCGAAATACTTGCAATATTGTTATCAAAACATGTTTTTTCCAACCAAAACCCGAGAATCATTTTTGATTCAAACTTATTTTGAAAACTCGAGTCTTACATGAACGTCAATTTTCCAACCATTTGAGAAGGTCAATTCGAAACAGCTACTATTTAGGGGTTTGAAATTGATATTCAATCTCCCACCAAACGCAGAACGATCAAAACTTCTCTCACTAACCGGCAAATTCAACCAGCCACAAAACAGCCGGTTAGTAGTCTGATCATCCCACCAGCTACAAACAGCACCCAAATTGAATCTAATTCGAAAACCAATGAACCAAATCGTTCATAATTAATATCGTAAAATATTTTATTAATAAACTATCTTGTCTCTGGCTTCTCTCGTTGCCTCTTCACACCAGTAATTGAACGACGGTCCACAAAATTCATTGCCTTCGATTTTCGCCGTTTCATTCAGCAGTACCACAGTTTTCATCCGAGGAAAACTCTTGAAACTTGGTCTTTCCTTCCTTTTTTCCCTCTTTCTGTATTTTTGCCTTCATCTTTGACGTCGTTGTTGTTGTTGTTGTTGTCGTCGTTGTTTGTGTGTCGATTTTCCCGAGATGTTCTTTTGGGAGATACTACAAGATGTTTCGCCCTCCCGCAATCCCGAAAATGTTCCCATTCGGCTGCGTTCGGTACAAAACGGCTCTGACATAATTAGTTTATTTCTTGTTTGGTGCGACGAGAAGATGCGCCAGGGAGCAAAAAAATAAATTTGTAGGTATATTTTTTTCTCGCGCAAGCGCTATTCCATTTTTTTCTGACTTTTCCACAGCTTAGCCGAATTTTCCGCTTTACACTTTTATTCGTCGCGATCGGTGGTAGACTTAAGTCAAAAAGACACACAGATACTTTTCTTTCTTGGATTTTCCGATAAGGTGGATTTTTTCAAAATAGGATTATCACACGCACACACTTTTCAACAACCGGACTCCTACTGGAGATTTTGTCAACAATCGTTACATCGAATGTGGCTTATCGGAGACAAACCACACGATAGACTCACACGTTTCTACCGAAAATTTCTTACGATTTCGGACCACGATTCCCGTCAGAGACTCGCGAGATAGACAGAAACAGAGATAGCAGAGGCTAGAAGAAGAATTTTTCCCGCGCCGCTTTGAGCTGATGTGCACGACTTCTGTGACGAACCGATGAGTGACTGACTGAGCAGAGGCCGTCGTAATTTTGCGGACCCAAGCAGATGATGATGCGCGCCCCGTCGACAACGGAAGATCTATCTATCTACAGCAACGAATTGAAACAGTAACGTCCAACCAACAACATGCGGCAGATGGATGGATGGATGTTCTATAGAAGAATACACACCCAGAGGCAGAAAGAAACACAAGAGACTTTTTGGTGAAGATTCGCGTGTGTGACGAGACACACGAAAAGGCGATTTATTTTCCCACAAAAGCCCTCTTCTCCCCTCCCCAATTCTACACCGTTTGTTTTCATGACCCAGGATCTCCTCAATGGCACATGGCTTTGTCTTTTCACATAGGAGATTTTCTGTTGCGTTAACGTGAAAGAAAACGATAGGAGAAATTCTCAAAAGAATGGACTTTGAGGAATACTCTACCAAATCAATCGACAGCACAACTTCCGAAATAATACATTATAAGTGCGACTTCAGTTATTAGAGACAATTTTGACCAATTTTTTGTAATCCAAATACCTCACAAATGAAAAAGACTCTATACTATGAATTTTCATGAGCACAACAGAGACTTACAGTTCAATGCTCATTGGAAATCATTACTCAGCCAGTGCCGAACTTTAAAAGCTCACACGGTACGAACGGTAGACAATGTGCAACTCGAGACTCCATACACCCAACTTTCGGGTAGTGGTCATATCAACTCTTGTCTCACAGATTTCGCCGCCTCCAAACGAATGGCCGTACGGAGTATCCACACAAGAACACAGATTGGCCACGTTTTGATAAACAGCCGGCACTTCTGCAGTCATCGACTTCAGATTCTGTCGAAGCGCCAAAATCGATGGTAAAGATGCGCCCAATACTCTCCGTAGTGAACAACATACGAAACCAACGCCCACCTCCCTTAAATATTGCACGGCTAAAGCAACCTGAGGTCGCAGTAGACTACGCGCAATCGCTCGAAACAGCGCTACCGGTAGAGGGCGAGCTGGGCGAAGCCCCTCTCGAGGACTTTTGGGATACCATAAAGACAGCAATCAACAGTGCTGCGGAGAACGAATACGACGAAACGACTGGTTCGACGAAGAGTGTAGGAGAGTAATGGACGAAGACGCGGGCGTTATGCAAAGAGGCATCCTTCGGAACGTATAAAATCACCGACAGCGGAAGAGGCAGCGAGTCCGAATATTTCAAGAGAAAAAACGCCGCATGGAGGAGGAGGATCTCGAGGAACTGGAGCAGCTGAATCGTTCCCAAGAAACACAAAAGTTCTATAAGAAACTCAACGCATCCTGCAAAGGCTTCGTGCTGCAAACCGAAATGTGCTGGGATAAGGACGGGGACATCCTGATGGTCAATCGTGAGGTGATAAAAAGGTGGAAGCAGCACTTTGATGAACACCTGAACGGCGCACAATACAGGAGATCAAGACGATGGAGGGAAGGAACATCGTCGGCGTAGTCAACGATGTAGAGGAGCCACTCCCAACGATGAGTGAAATTAAAAGAGCCTTACGTCAGCTGAATAGCAACAAGTCGGATTGGAAGGACGGCCTCGCAGCTGAACTCATAAAAATGGGACAAGTTGGCCGAATGCCTACATTGGTTGATGGTCCGGATCTGGAACACAGAACAGCTACCGAAGGAGTGGAAGGAGGGGGTAATAAGCCCCATCAACAAAAGGGTGACAAATTGAACTGTGAGAACTACCGAGCGATCACTGTCCTCAATGCCGCCTACAAAGTGCTGTCCACAAACAAACAGATTCGCTTCATGGCAGAACGGTCAACAACAGACCAGGTTTTCACATTACGGCAAATCCTCTAAAAATGCCGTGAACCCCTCTACGCACCTTCTATTCATCGACTCCAAAGCCGCATATGACACGATCGACCGTAACGAGCTATGAGAAATCATGGACGAAAACGGCTTTTCCGGGAAGCTGATCAGACTGATCAAGGCGACAATGGATGGAACGCAATACTGTGTGCGGATTTCGGGTGATTTGTCGAGTTCATTCGAATCGGGCAGGGGGCCTCGACAAGGCGATGGTCTATCCTGCATGATGCTCAACGTGGCGCTAGAAGGTGTTATTTGAAGAGCGGGGAGTGAAATCCCAGCAAACATTTTTGTAGGTATATTTCTCAACAAACTTTGCTATACGTTTCATGTACATTATAAAATCATCTTATATAACTCGAAAAAACAGCATTTACGTACTAAAGTGGAGGCAATATACATACATATTTTTAACTTCTGGCTTATGCGATAAGTGTTGTAAAAATTGGACGATATACAACACCTTTTACCGTACATCCTGACAGTGTGCGAGAGAGCGCAAGTTTTGCTCTCAATGCATGCAAACCGTTGCCAGCGACAATATTTGCTGATTCTCCCATTGGACAGTTTAACCAAATGGACCCTCAGATTTTTAGAAATCAGGTTGCACTGCTAATCGCAGAGAGAACAACAAGGTTGTTTTCTCACTTGAATCCCGCACGCGAGTGACATATTTGCGAATATGGCGCAATTATGTCATATCCGAGTCGGTAGACTTTAACTAACCATTTTTACGATCATTTACTTGGTTTGGTAGGAATTACGATTCGCATTAACATTGTTAACGAGTTGAGCTGACATTTCTAATGCGATGTTATGTTTGCTGGGATGCGGGGCAGGATTTTCAACAGGTTCAGTCAACTTATCTGCTTTGTCGATGACATTGGTTTAGTCGGTAGATCATGTGCGGTGGATGAGGAGATCTCCTGCAAACTGATACGCGAAGCAGGAAGGATTGGGTTGATGATTCATACGTTCAAGGCAAAGCACATGCTGGGCTGTGAATCCGAGACTGACCGAACCCGCTTGTCCAGATAACAAGGTCACGATCAACGGCGACGAGCTGGAGATAGTCCAAGACTTTGTCTATCTCGGCTCACTGGTGACCGCCTACCATGGACTCCACAAGCAACTGCGGTCGAAAAGATTTAGCCATCGCACGAAGTGTAACCTGTATATGACGCTCATTAGACCGGTTGTCCTCTACTGGCACGAGACATGGATGTTGCTCAAAGAGGACCTGCGTACACTCGGAGTATTCGAGTGACGAGTGTAAATGACCATCTTTGGCAGCGTCCAGGAGAGCGAAGTGAGTTGGCGAAGGATGAACCACGAACTCGCGCGACTCTTCGGCGAACCCAGTATCCAGAAGGTGGTTAAATCTGATCGGATACGTTGGGCAGGACATGTTGCGAGAATGCCGGACGTATGTTCTGCAAATCAGGCGTATCAGAAAGCCCGATTTGCGTTTGCAAGTCTCCGAATCACCATGCACTCACGTCAAATCTCTCTACGAACGAAAATCCGAAATTCAGCTCAATCGTCAAATCCGTATTATTGTGTGGGTGCGAGACTTGGTGTACATGGTTATAACGACGCAAGAACTGTATTTGTAAACGGCTGTCTGCGCAATATCATCCGCGCTTGGTGGCCTGGCAATTGGATCTCAAGCGTGGAACTACATCGCCGGAGTCATCAAAAGGCGCTAGAAATCGAGATTCGAGAGCGTAAGTGAACATGGATTGGGCATACGTCGCGAAGAAATGAAAACGAGAATTGCAGAGAGGCACTTGACTGGAATCCAGCTGGGCATCGGAGAAGAGGCAGGCCCAGAAGCTCGTGGCGGCGCGTGGTCTAGCCGCTGAAATCCACACAGTTTACGAAAACGTTGGCTGGCATCAAGTGGAGACGCTCGCTCCGGATCGTCTGCAGTGGAATTCTTTAATCTCAGCCCCCTGCGTCGGATAATCGGCACCGAAACCTTAGGAAAGTAGAAACTCTATCTGAGCTCTAACCCCATGAAAGGGCCATAAAACGGGTACACATGAATAACATGAATCCACTGAATGAATACTCTCAAGAACTTGAAGATCTACTAGAACAACTATCCTTATTTGTCCTAATCTTTGCTGACTCAAATGCACACTCCATCAGCTGGAGGAGCTCCCAATCCAACCAAAATTGAGAATTTTTGCTTCACCAACAATTGGGGCATTCTGAACAAATCCGTACCCACACGAATTGATCCCGTTACTGGGAAAACATTTGCCTAGGACCTAAGGTTAGTATCCTGTACTCTCATCCCAAAATTTTCCTGGACAGTTCTGGAAGACACTCACGTTACTGCATCCTGAGTACCCACAAAACCTCGGTGGAAACACAAGCCAAAATCTTGAGTTAATATAACAAAAATCCAGTGCAAATTTAGGTTTAAGGCTATGATCATTTAGTATCCGGGTACTTTATTCGGCCAATGATTACATTTCAAGGGTTTGGATGTTAAAAATTTTGGTAGCGTTGTGTTGGTCATGAAAAAGACTATCGTGCCTTTTTTTTGTTACAGATTATAAAAATCATGTGATTTTGAAATATTTGCGATGCAAGCGGACGCGATAGAAACAATTAAGCACAATAACTTCGGAAAATCATCGACTTGAATTACATTCCTATCAGCTTCGAATTGGTTTTACTAGCTGAATTTATGTAAAATACCATGATTATTTAAGGGTTCTGATTATGTGGTAAAAATTAAAGCTCAATGCAAAATGAAAAAAGTGAGAAATTTCAAGATGATGCTTGTTTTATTTCATATAATCAACGTAATAAATATTTTTGAAAATTTTTCAAAGAAATACCATATTATCACTTCTATTTCCATCATACAAAGTATTTCGATCAAACGATTGGTTTTAAAATTTACGCGTTTGTAACTGCCCGGATTCAAAATGATCATAGCTTTAGAACAGTCACAGAAAATTGGTAAAAATTTCTAAAAACAGCTTCCTTTGAAAAATTGTCGAAAACTCTGTGTTTCGTGTTTTGTAAATCTTAAAATTTCAAAATATCACAAATTGCATCAAATTTCCAATTAATTTTTAAAAATATTTTTAATTTCAGCTTTCTTAGGAACTATTTTTTTTCGGGCACTTAATAACTAACAAAAAGCCTTCTTCTGAGAAACATATTTGAGTTACGTTACAAGCATTCTTAGACTATAAATATTGTAAAAATCGGTTGAGAATACAGAGAATTTAAGCGGAAAAAGAATAAGGGATCATTTTACCCCCGGCTGTATAGAGATTTCAAATACGTTTTTTGAAATCTAGCATTTTTGAAAATCAAAATACGTTAAAAAAATTGCGAAATAAACAAATAGAATAGAGCGATTTGCCAATCGTTGCTCAGATAAGCACATGTTTTGTTCTTATACAGTATTCTTCATATCCCTCCACTTTCTGTTTCCTCCCATATCCTATTTCCACATATAATTAAACTTAAAATGACCCTCGTCAAATTATTACTTTTATATTTAAGTTAATTGCCTATTAAACATTAAATGAAAAAAGATGTCATTTCTTAAATTAATTGCTTTATGTCTCACTTGAATATTGATCGATTTTTATCTAATCAATTTGAAGCTTAAGCACTCAACAACGTCCTTAGTTTCAGATCTTTTGACTGCATTTCATTGGTCTTCGTGAAACATTCACATCACATTGAAATATTTACCAAGAACATTCCAGTTGAAAAAACTGTTTTGATCAAATTGGTTTTCACAGAGTTATGACTGTTTTTCTTCTCTGGGTAATAAGGGCCACATTACATTCCGCCATTATGTCTCCAGTCAAACCCGATGGCAGATTTGTATTTATGGAAGCGAAAAATTACGTAGAACAAGAAGTATTTCAGTGTAGAACAATTAATATTTTAGGCCTTCCAACCTGCAGCTTCAATTTTTCGGGATTTTCTCGGGAATATTTTCATTAACCCTTATCCGCATTAGAGTGTCATTTTGACACTATTGCAAGTTTGAAGGCTTGTAACTTTTTTCAGAAGCTTCAAAATTCAAAAATTTCTCCGGGGACCCCAAATGATTTCAAAAGTACTTGAATATTGTATCTTTACTTTTTTATGGACGAACCCTGGAAGCCTGGACAAAAAAACTCCCTTTTCCGACTTAGAGTGTCAATTTGACACTCCAAAAGTAAAATCTATCTAAGTCGTTTGAATTAAAATTAACTTCACATTAAACTTATATCAATAGAAACCTTGTAATGTCAGTAAAATATGTTTAGAACATTATTAATAACTTAAGCTACTAGTTTTCTCGTTATTAAGCATGAAAGAAAAAAATCCGAAAAAAACATGCTTCAGGAAAACTGCTGTAGTTCATATATTACACGTTCAAAAAAATACTTGCCTTATGCATATAAAATCTGAAGTTAATGCCTACATCATGAAGCCAAGAAATATTTTTTTAAATTTTTTCTTAATGAAATGGTCACAAAATGTTCAATAAAGTGGTCTGAAAAACCTACTTTTCATTCGATTGCTTGTAAATACTGTTTGAGCGATGGTAGAGTTTTTAAAAAAAATATGATTATAAAATTAATTGAAATTCTAACATTTAGATCATTATTTTTTCTCTCAGCTTGGCTCTCTGCCCAAATCACCACCCACCGCACCTACTAGGAGAGCCAACAAACACGTTTTGCTTGATGCGCTGCTTGTGGTTCTAGAAATTCAAGAATGATTTCACGTTTATAATTTTCATATTTCTGTGAAATCTTACAGCGTGAATTGTTGCACCTCACTAGAATGTAGATTAAATTTGCTTTCCAATTAATATACTTTTGATTGATCCAAACAAAGTAAAAGCTCTGAAAATCCGGGTACAACCTGACGGTGGACCACAAAAACAGATGATATTTCAATTTGTAAAAAAATCGCGCAAAGTAGTGAACTTTGAAAAATTCCAGTAAATTCAATTTTTGTTGCATCAAAAGTCTAAGCAAAATGTTAGAATTTCAATAAATTTAGTTGTCATATTTTTTTAAAAACTCTACCATCGCTCAAACAGTATTTACAAGCAATCGAATGAAAAGTAGGTTTTTCAGACCACTTTATTGAACTTTTTGTGACCATTTCATTTAAAAAATTTAAAAAAATATTTCTTGGCTTCATGATGTAGACATTAACTTCAGCATTCATATGCATAAGGCACATATTTTTTGGACGTGTAATATATGAACTACAGCAGTTTTCTTGATGCATGTTTTTTCGATTTTTTTTTCTTCCTGCTAAATAACGAGAAAACTAGTAGCTTTAGCTATATATAATGTTCTAAACATATTTTACTAACATTACAAAGTTTCTATTGATGTAAGTTTTGTTTAGATCGGTTGAACACGCCAAAAGTTATAACGATTTTAGCTTGTAGTGTCAAATTGACACTCCTAGTACTGATTAGGGTAATGAAATCTGACGCGGATGAGGGTTAAAAAGTAGGGGTTTGCTGATGACATGAAAAACTATTTTCAACTATTTATAAATTTTTATTCAACCTATATTTCAGATCTTGCCAAGACATTCATGTTTCAGGGATACAACGCTTTAAAAAAAAATTCTACAATTTTTGATATTTTAATAAACAACTTTACAACTATTTATGGCATCATTAAATTATGTCTTTGAGAATTTAATTTTAACGATTTTTTTCCATATAACAACTGTGTTTAAGATTGCTAAGCGATTTGACTTATGTTCGAAAAGATATTATTGATTCAATTTGGTAAAATTCATTTTTAAAATTCACTTTGGAAATCGCGTATTTTGCAGAATTGTTGAAAATTAACTAATTGCTGCTTAATTAACTGCTTTAATTTTTTTTGCTAAGTAGTCCAAACAACTCGCCTTTTTCGGGAAAGTGAATAATTGAATAAAAACCTTTATTTCAAAGTCCTTTTAATGTTCTTTAGTTTTGCAAAAGTAAACAATTTTTTTTTTATTTTCACCGATTTTCGATAGTTATCTCGAAAAACAAGAACTGGTAGAGCAAAAACTAATTTTTATTCTTGAAATCGCGTCAGTCTCTAAAATTCTTCGCACCTTTCAAACATGTAAATGTTGTTGTTGAACTTTCACTTTACTTTTAATTCAGTTGATCGATTTTCAAAAGCTTTCATTTTGTGCAGTTTTAGTTCCAACTTTGAATAAACCAAATTTCCCCTTAAGAGTCAAAACTCCACCATTGAAAAAAACAAACACACATCGAATCATCTCTCGACAATGATCTACTGTCGATTTTTTGGGATGTTTTTTTTAAGTAGGAGTGTAATCCCAAAATGACGATGATCTGCACCAATGAATCTTCCTTGGTAGCCAAAAAGAGACCAACTCTCCCTCCCTAGTCGCCATGATTTTCCTCACTTTTTTTTCATCCTAGAGATTCAATTCAAGAACATCGCGATCGTTTTGTCTTCGTCATTTGTTCGTTTGAATTTCACCATCGGCAAATGCTGGATCAAGCTGTTGATCTCCAACGTCAAACGCACCAGCACGGGATCTCGGATCTGGCGTTTATTATTTTATTTTTCCGGCGGCTGGCTGATGAACGACTATTTCCGAGTTTTCCCCCGATGTGAACTTTCAATTCGCTTTTTTGCTTTCTTTTTTGAAGCGAGGAGCCGAAAAATCACCGAAGAAAGTAATCAGAGATAAAGAGAGGAAAAATACACACACGATCGTATCTACGAAACAAAGACGATTTGCCCTACCGAACCCCTTCCGATTTGTGGAACCGACGAGGACAAAACTCGGAATGAGCCGAGTATTGTTTCATTGCTAGCTATTGACCCTGGTCGGTTGAAGGAAAATTGTCGAGGAGTTTTTTTTTTCGTTCTTTGTGAGTGGAAATATACTTACATTGCCTTCAATAAGTCGGCTGTTTGGAAAGATTAATGGGGGTCAAATTCGAAAGACTGTCCCAAAGGACAATCTCTCAAAAAAGATTTAGTAAGATCATCTTTGCCATTCACATTAGGATCCTATTTCAAAACTAAGTTAGACCAAATAATCGGTAAAATCATTAGCAAACATCCAAGCCGAATGAACAAATCATTGCCAAGAAAACTTGAACGCCGATGGGACAAAATTACAAACGACCTCGGTCCACCACCAAGTGTAATAAGCGGGGGCAATAAATCTCTCCTTTGGGATGTTGCGGGGGTGGAAAACTCGACGAAAGCCAGGATGTGTACAGCACAGTACCGATTGGAAAGATGATAAACAACAAAACATCGGGCGACATGACGACGATCTTCAGTGCAATTTTCGCTAACGCCTCAGCGCGTGTTTTTTTTGCGATCGCGGTTTGGCCCCAAAATTGATAATTCTTGAATTTTGGTACATGGCGAGTTCTTCCGCCATTTTTATAGTTGTTTTGACAAGAGGCATGAAAACACAATATTGTGAAAAAAGTAGAAGCATATAAATTCTGTTTCACAAAGAATCTGGTCGTATGAAATGGATCATTTTACCGCAAAACAATAACGTACAACAAAAGTAAAAATGTCATTTTGTAGGGTTTTTATTGAACTTTAAGGAAAAAAATACATATAAATCATTCGTCAGCTTTTCGGATGAATTTTCGAACTTTTTTTGTGATGCTTCCCATCATTTTCTTTGAGCGGGGTTTTTCATGGTTCTGCCACATTTCTTCAGTTTGCCCTTAACTATAGTCCAATATTATCCAATTGTTCTCCTTATACCACTTAGCGACATCCCGGCTGTAGTGGCAGCCTGCCAGGTCCGGCCAGAACTTCATCGGACCTTTGTGGGACCAAATGAATGGCAAAACCCTCTTATGGAGACATTCTTCTTTGTAAACATTTTCATTCATTGGGTCCCCAGTGATGAAAATCTTAGTCTTCTTCCCACAACTATAGATCCCTTGGCAAATCGCAGGGTGGATAAAAATCAACGATTTTTTTGAAAAAATAAAAAAAATCGGATTTATTTGATTTAAATCGGATTTTTTTTAATTAAATCAAATTTTTCTGATTTAAATAGAAGTTTAAGGGGGGGGTAGGGTCTAACGGGTATAAAAAAACACCATTTTCACAATTTTTTTCTAGAGCTATCGTTCAAACAAATGTATTCAAATTTTTTGCATTATACAAAGCATTGTTAAAAGAACATTTAGTATTTTTTTCGTAGAAAAATATTGAAAAATGAACCGGTGACGGAACATTTTCAAGGATGCCTTTTAGAAAACAGGATTTGCGGTGGACACTGTATCTCAGCACAGAATCATCTGAATTCAAAAAATCAGAGCAAAATATTTTAAATAGATGTTTTTCTGGACCCCAACGTTTTTATTTAACTTAAAAATATTTTTATGAAATTTTTGTGGCTGTTTGAAGTAAAAACTACGATTTTTCACTTAAAAATCCGCTATTTTTCACCTATAAAATCTCCCCAAAGTAAAAAAAACAAAAAAGAAAAACGTTGGGGTCTGGTATTTTATATGTAGAAAATATGTTCCAAATTTGAAAAGAATCGGATAAGTAGTTTTCAAATGACGATGTCCACGGACTTTAAAAACGTGATTTCGAGAAAAACGCGTTTGAAGTTTCTGCTCTTGCTTCCTTGCAGTATTAGATAGGAGGAGATAAAGGCCTATAACTTCTACAGTTTTGCTTCAATTGACTTGAAAATTTGACACAACATTTTTGAAATGATTTACAATAAGAAAATAAAAAAATAAAAAAATCGATTTTTTGAAAGTGTTAGACCCTACCCCCCCCTTAAAGAAAAGCGCATTTTAAGAAAAAAAAAAACCACTATCCAAACTTTCTTCAATAATGAAATAAAGCTGAGATTTTTAAACACAGTAGAATAAAGGTCGTATATGTGTAATATTCATGATTCATGACATGGCCGTAGGAACGGGGGGGGGGGGGGGGGGAATTTGGGGGTGGAACCCCCTCCATGAGGGTCAAAAAAGCAAGCGAGGTATTATACTATACACTCAAAATTTCAAATTCTTCGCTTAGTTATTCAAGAGTAACAATATAAACTAAATCATAATGCCAAAATCCAAAAAACCCATCTTAAGTTCAAAATTCAGCTACAGTTTCTCAAAATGTTCTCACTTGTTCGTAGAATAAGATTGCTAGATTTTTTTCATCACGTATCCGGGCCTTGCCAAAGCCTTGCCAAAGCCTTGCCAAATCCCATCGGGCGGAGTTGTCCAGATTTTCCAAGTTTCTGTTAATTTCCGTCCCTGATGTTTTATATTTGCCTCGTTAGCTTCTTATGAACGAGCGACAGTAGATTGTTTGCCAATTGGATTTCAAAATTGTCGACCAGAATTCGAGCAATATCCAGGCAATTTTGGTCAAAATCTAAGAATTACTCTTGATGATTAATCAAGAAAAAAAACTTGAAAAACCTTTCATGAATCTTTTTTTTTAAATTTGCTCCAATTTTAGACGCATGATAAAAAAAATTAAACACATTTTTTTTAATATTTGATTAAAGAATGAGAATAAATTCTGGCAAAATCATAAAAATTCAGGTCTGAATATTAAATTTTAAATTAAATTTATTTTGGAGGTTCTGGTTCCATATTCCTGTAACCGAAATTGTATTTTTTACATATTTTCGTATTTTCGATTCTGTATCAAGTTTAGGATCCTTGATTTTTTGTTCGAATAATCATAAGAAATCAGGAATGAAAAGCTGTTTTGTAATGCTGGTTCAAATTCGGTTTTGCATTTCAAACCAAATTTGAATCATGTTTTTAGAAAACCTTATGCATTTTCAACGTTTTGATGATAGTTTTCCGAATATGAAAAAAGAAGAACTTTGTTTCATACTCAATTTCGAAGTTTTTAAACTTTATTCTAACACTATTTAAACATTTAAAGCTCTTAAGTGGCGATCCGAAATTGAAAACTTAGATTCAGATTCTTCATTTGAATAAAATATCAAATTCTAATTCAGATTCACAAAACAGATTAAAAATAAATACTTGAAACTATGAATTAGGATTTAACAAGCACTACAGAATTTAAATAAAATATTCATGAATGAGGGTCTAAAACTTGGCTCATAAAATTCTGATCTGAATTGAGATTCGGAAAACGTTTTTTTGTAGATTTCAGAAATCGTTTAGAAATTCGGAAACAGACTCAAAGTTCAATTTTTGAAATCAGGTTTAAAATTTAGAAAATGACTAAGCATGTGATCATCATAAAATCACAAATTTAAATTTTTTTTTAAATTTTATTCACCGCACTTATTTATGATCCTTTTCCTCGCTTTTTCTTTTTTTTTACTAAATCTGACCGAGAAACATCAATCGAAAAAGATCATTTATGTAAAGTAGAATTTGAGTTTATTTTCTTTGTTTTGTTAAATGCAAAATATCCCAAATCTTATATATAAAAATGAAGGCATTTTCTTTGTAACAACATCACGTATGAATGGTCGGTCGGAATGAAGTTAAATTTGGTATCCGAGGGTTTTTTGGGTCGGAAAAGGTTTGTATAATAGTTTCAAGAGTCTCACTTTTTATGAAAGGGGGTCCCCATACAAAGTTATCTCTTCTTCACATCTTATATATAAAAATGGAGGCATTTTCTTTGTTACAACATCACGTATGAATGGTCGGTCGGAATGAAGTGAAATTTGGTATCCGAGTGTTTTTTGGGTCAGAGATGGTTTGTATAATAGTTTCAAGGATCTCACTTTTTATGGAAGGTGGTCCCAATACAAATGCAACTTTATTTGTTACGATTTCCATAAGAATCTATTCGCGAGCATGATGCAGTTAAGGACGTGTAGATGAAATTAAACATTTATTACGATTTATACTTTAGAAGGTAAAACGAAGTTTACCGGGTCAGCTAGTTATATTTAAAAAAATCATCCACACGATTTTTATTGGGAAATTGATTCTTTATGAAAAATATTTGCTGTTCAAGAAATATGTACCTGATCTTCACCTAAAATATATGCACAAAATCCTATATTTTTTGGTGTATTGCTTAACATTATTGAAATTGCAGTTTTTTTAAAGCCACATTTCAAAATGAAATCATAATTTTTGTGCAAGTTTACATCAAGTAAATTTGAACCTAATTTTTTAATCTCCTACTGTCTCTTGAAAAAAAAATTTATTTGTTTTCATCAAAGGTAAGAAACTTGGAACTTGCAATAGAGTTTGGAAGATTGGGCTTGTTTTCAAATTCAAAAATTTTACCATCGTTGAAAGCAAATATCATATTTTGTTTCTTTTCATTATAAAAATTTAGCTCACCTTTTAGGCTTAAGACCACTTTTCTAAAGTTACGATTTAATACGAAAACTGTTAATGAGTAATTGAAAATTAATAATCATATAGACACAAGTTTTAATTTTTTTATATTCTTGAATTATTGGGAAAAAATCATAGGTAAAATCAGTCACCAAAACCCCCCCTCCCCATGAGTCGGTTCTTCCTAAGGCACTGATTCACCAAAAGCAGAGAAAGCCAATGCTTTCCAAACAAAATTCTCATTGATTCGACTTTGTATACATCCATATGTTTTTATTAATACAATTTTGTGAATTTCACGATTGTATCAAGGAGTTTTTGATAAGCTTCTAAGTGCTTCACGTAAATCTATCAAGTTAGGAACCGGCCTCATTGTGACTCAGAAAGTTCTCTGTCACACGAATATAAAATGAAACAATCCCAGTTGAAAAATATATTATTTCGGGCCCTTGCTAGAGCAGAATTTTCGTCAATCACAACTTGAAGAATATCTACCAGATTATTAAAAATTCATTCCAAATTCACTGACTTTCAGGTTTTTTATTCACTGAGTTTGAGTAGAAACTTTTATTTAAATCAAGCCTTTTTGACTAGTGAAATCATTATTTAAATCGTGATTTAAATCAGTTTGATTTAGATCAAATTCACAATGCCAAATCAACAACTTACGAGCAAATTTATCTGCGAAAACAAACTTGAATCTACCCGCAACATTCCCTTTACGCTTCGCAAGGTTTAATTTGTAACCGGGTATTTGTCCAAAATCCATTTTGACATAAGTTTCGTCGTCCATTAAAATGCATCCGTTGTACTTGGTCAACACTTTCTCGTACAACTTCCTTGCTTTGGTTTTGGCAACCAGGTTTTGTTTCAGCGTCCTGTTGGGGTGTTTGCTTGCATGATACGACCGCAAGCCTTCTCGCAAACAAATTCGTCGAGCTGTACTGTGGTTCGTCTTGAACTTTTTCGCCAAATCGCGCAAGGAGATTCCAGGATTATTGTGAACTGATCGAATTACCTTTTTTCCACTTTTACGCCTGATTTGTTTTGCTCGATCCACCGTAAAGATCTCCAGATAACGTTGCAGCACCGTATTTACCTTTCACCTTTCGCTTTTGACTGACTGCTTCAATCTTGATGAATATTTCACCAAAGTAAACAAACCATCCGGATCAAAACACTGTCAATAAATTTGTGATGTGACAACTAGGGGCGCTGCAGTAAATGAAAAGATGCGACCAGATTATATGTGAAACAGACTTTATGTTTCATATAAATTATAGAATGATCGTATAATACTCGAAAAACAGCATATACCTACGATAAGGAAAAAAATACATATCTACATATTCTTAATTTCTGACTAGAGCGATAAGAACTCACGGTGTGTTTAGTAGAAGGATTTTAAGGGAGAAAAATACAGTAACGCCTACTTTTGTATGAGCAGAAAGTAAAGCTTTTCCCGGTTCATTTCCACCAAAAATTCCAATATTTGGTTTTTCTAATGTTCTATTGGAAAAACATTCATAAAAATATAGAAATTTTAAGTGTTTTATAGTTTAAGAGGTGCTAATTCTCTTAGTTTTTACTTTAAATATTTTAAATTGAATTGGTAACTCAAAAATCCCTTCAAAAAAATTGAAAAAGTTTCGAAATTATTTAAAACTAGTAACAGAGCTTTTAGAACAAAAAAAAATGTTTAAAAATACCTTTTAATCCAAAAACTTAAAAATCGATCGGAAAAAAAATCTTGTGAGCAGTCTGAGAGGGTCAAAATATCTGATATTTTTAGAATGACAAAGAATAATATTAATCCATACATGAATCCTTTTTAAACCATTATCTTTAGATTTTCTGATTTTCGAGGGATTTTTTTAAAACTCAATGATTAAGAAAAACAGTTAATACTTGGAACCGCTATAACTTTTTTTGATAATGCTAGAGCAGAAACGTTTGTCTTAATTTGAGTTTTGACGAAATTAAGAAAATCGATATTCAAAAGTAATCGATCTTTCAAAAACAATTTTTGATGAGAAATCCGTTCTTCTAAATCGCCCGAGTAAAATTTCTAGAAGTCTCATTAGCACTTCAGACACAATGCAGAAGCTACAGCAGTTCCATCAAGCTTAAATTTTGCATGTTACTTTCTTTTGATACAATGATCAGTTTAAGCTAGGCTTGCCAGACATTTTCAGAAAAAAGCGGGACATTTCAAGAAAAAAAAGCGGGACACAGCCGAAAAAAGCGGGACATATGAAAAATTCTTTAAAAAAGCTTGATTGTTTAGCCAAACTTATTCGCTTACCATCAGCCAAAGTTGTTCATATAAAGTACACCAAGGTTTTATTACGTGGTTCGATTTTGCTCATTTTTTTCTTAAATGACTCCTTTTTACAAGGTTTTTTGCCATAAGCACGTTTTTTTTCCATGGTTCTCGCGAATTAACACGTTATTTGAGAAAATATATTTCAAGTCCTACATGTAAATGGCGGATTAAAACATTTGTGTAATAACAAACACATTAAAGTTTTGTTAAAAAATAAAAAAATTCAAGAAAATTTCCATCATTGTATACTTTGCACAATTGAATCTTAAAAAGATAGTGCATAAAATAAGGCAATTTAATAAATATTACGACGAAAAATTAGCATCTTTAATCATTTAAAAGGAACTTAAAACATATTTTCTTCATATCAAAATTATTTACATTGCATTGGTTCAACATGCTCTAAGAACGCTAAACTGAATCAGAATCTAACTGTAATGCTAAGAACATTAGAGTTTTTAAGTATTGTCTAGTAGAAACTATTAAAAATAATGTTTGAGGAAAAAAACGTATTCGAAGTTTTCTGTGTTGAACCAATGAATTTAATTGGAGGCTAAAGGTTGATTTTTACTAGCGTAAGTCAGTGAACTTTTGTAAAAGTTTTCCAAGAAAAAAAGCGGGACATTTTGAGGAAAAAGCGGGACGGTGGGACATTTTGCGGGACGGATGGCAACCCTAGTTTAAGCTGGGAGTGTTTTATCAAACGGTTTTCTTTTTTTTCCTAGTCCGCTTTAAGTAACCCTATTGTACACTGTTATTCTTCAATTTTATTCAAAGAGCTTGCATTACTGTTAAAGTTAAATAACCTTCTACAATTTTCAACCCACTATATTACTATAACAACCTCTTTAATTATTTGTTTGAAATTGAATTTTAATGTTTTCAGGAAATATTTTTTTTAATGTTTCCAGGAAATATTTTTTCTAATGGATGAAAATGAACATAGTCTAAAACTGTGATCTTCAGAATAATTTTGAAACTATTCCAAAATAAATGCTATTCTAATTTTTTGTCGATCTTAAATTTCCATAAATCAGTGAAACAATTATAATTTCCACAAATCAATAACAATTGTGGTAAAAACCCAGGGCCGTAGGAAGAATCGACTCCTGAGGGGGTGGGGGGGGGGGGGGTGGAAGAAGGGGGTTTGGTGACTGATTTTTTACTTATAATTTTTTGCTCAACAATTCACGAATACAAATGAAAATTACAACAAAGTAAGTTTGTAACTATATGATTATTTATTTTCAAATACTTTGACATTAAGTTTTCGTATTAATTCGTTACTTTAGAAAATTGGTCCTAAAAAGGTCAGGTTAATTCGCTTTAATCGATGGTTAAAATATTTGTACTTGTTTAATGTCAGGTAGGTTAACCTTAGTTGATTTGGGCATAAAATATGCTTATTTTAGAAAAGTTTTCCTTTAAAAAAAACTTTTTCTATACTCAAGTCAAACAAGCCCAATCTTCCAAACTGTTTTGCAAATTCAAAGATTTTAACCTTTCATGAATATAATCAAATTAGAAAAAAAGATAAATATTGTCAAATTTTCGGATAAATTTTTTTTGATGCAAACGCAAACTTTAAGTAAATAAGTATGAAATTGCTTTATTAAAATTAAAAACTGTATTATGAATACATTGCGGTCCAAATATGAAATTTCTCTTTTTTTAGCTTAACGCTAGTATGATCCATTAAAAAGCATAATTTAAACGTTATGAATCTAATAATGAAACCTAATTCTACAAAATTAAACACAACACTTCCCGTTTCGCAAATATCTATATTAAATAAGCAGAATTTTGTTTATTTATTGCTGAAACATTAAATGCCGAGTTTTAGTGTCATTAATAATGTTTAACAATACACTGGGAAATTATCAAGTTTTGTGCAGATTTCTTAAGATGAAGATGTTTCTTTACCATCAAGTATTTTTCATAAGGAATCAATTCCATGCGGAAAATCTTGTGAAAGATTTTTTTAAATAAAATTTAGGTTTTTCGGATAAAACAACGAACCCAAACTTGACCTTTCATTTGTGATTTTCAATTGAATTGTGTTTACAAACGAATTTGGTTTAGAAAATTGAAATCTTGAAATTGAATTGACAAGCAATATTAACACATTAAGAAAGAAATCTATGTAAGACGAAAAACATCGAAATTCGTCATTCATCAAATTGAGCGCTTTTAAGATACGGCAAATGTTGTGTTCAATTTTGTTAAATAAAGTTCAACGCTCAAATTCAGTGCATTCGAGTTATACTTTGAAGTGTAACACATTGTTGGCAAGCGAAAAAACGAGATATCTCGTATTTGGTCTGCAATGGGTTAAGTTCATGAACTCATGAATTCCTTAACAACCTGTTGTTTGTAAAATATATTTACAATTTAATACTTTTTCTAAATTTTGAAATAGATGATTTGCAGCCGAAGCTGCATAAAATTATTTTGAAAACTGGTCAGCTGGGATTAGTTTGGATTTAATCTAATGTAAAAAAAAATCAAAAATACCATAATACCTCACCAAAGGGGTGGCAGATAAAAAATTTGATTTTTTTCCTTAAGTGCCTATCCATATGTATATTATCATTCGAATATTGTGCAATTATTTCAAAGAACGAGTTTGAAAAAAAAAAAAGATTTATGATATTCCGTTAAAAACAAATTGAATGATGTTGTTGTTGTTGTGATGTTGTTATTCGTGTATCTTATAAAATTTTTTAATCAGAACTATTTTCCAAAATAAACATATATGAAATAAATTCATGTTACATAACACCAATTATAAAAAGGATTAAATCAATTAAATTTTAAACAAAATTTTCATATTTTCAAAAAATATTATTCATTAATATTTCCAGGCGTTGAATTTTTATTATGTTTCAGAATGACAAAAATTAGTTAACAAAAAATTAAAGCTCAACATTTTTATTTCAACGAACTGAAATAATTTTACAGATGAAAATTTTTAACGGACTACACATCTGTAAAAAAACAAAGGGCATGAGGACTCATCCATAAGGTTGCCAGATTGTCCGTTTTAATCCGGCTTTGTCCTGATACTTGATACGAAATTTGAAAACAGTCCGACCCGGTCTGGTTGCCCGGATTTTACCCGAATTTATTTACTTTATTTGGAAAATCAAACAAAAAAAAAAACAACAAACGCCTCCAAAACGAAATTTCTTCAGCAAGTTTTATAAAAATAATCATGAATGGTTTTTTGGAAGCCTGAAATACGATTTAAAATGAGTCAATGAGTTTTGATGAAAAAAAAAATTGTTTTCAACTTTTCAATATCGATTTTGTTGAGTAATTTCGATGGTTTTGAAAAAAATTCATCGGATATTGCCCGGATTTATGGTGGTCACTTTTGACACCAAATGCCCGGATTTTGTCAGGTTTTTTTTTTATAAAATTGACCGTTTTGTCCGGCCCGGATATGAGCTTAAAAAATTTTGGCAACCTTTCTAATCCACCAAAAAAAGTATAATTTTGCCTGATAATTACTCAGAAAAGGCTAAATTTCCATTTCTGAATAAAAAGTTACTGTTAAAGAGTTAATGTTTTTTCTTTTAAACATCTTCTTTAAACACAACGTGAACTATACAAATTGGATGATATTGAACACCTTATTTGAACACCTGAAAGTTTGCGAGAGAGAGAGAGAGAGAGCGTTTTACTCCTAATGCAATGCATGCAATCAATATTAGCTGTTCTCTCATTGGACAATTCTTTCAAATGAACCAGAAGTTGCAGAGAGTAAAACAAGGTGGTTTTCTCACATGAAGCTCGCGCGGGAGATTTATTTTATTTTATTTACATAGTATTCCGTCTTACGACATAACTTGACGAACATAATTCCTAAAATTCACTCGGTCCATGGCAACCGTTCTCCAATTTCTCGGGCACCCCACGTTCGCCAGATCACGCTCCACTTGGTCTAACCACCTCGCTCGTTGCGCTCCTGCTCGTCTTGTTCCTACCGGATTCGTGGCGAACACCTGTTTTGCAGGACAGTCATCCGGCATTCTCGCAACATGTCCCGCCCAGCGTATCCGGCCAGCCTTCACCACCTTCTGGATACTGGGTTCGCCGTAGAGTCGCGCGAGCTCGTGGTTCATCCTTCGCCTCCACATTCCGTTCTCCTGTACGCCGCCAAAGATGGTTCTTAACACTCGTCGCTCGAATACTCCGAGTGTGCGCAGGTCCTCCTCGAGCAATATCCATGTCTCGTGCCCGTAGAGAACAACCGGTCTAATAAGCGTCATATACAGGTTACACTTCGTGCGAGGGCTAAGTCTTCTCGACCGCAGTTGCTTGTGGAGTCCATAGTAGGCACGACTTCCGCTGATAATTCGCCTCCGGATCTCACGGCTGGTGTCATTGTCTGCGGTCACCAGTGAGCCGAGATAGACAAAGTCTTCGACTATCTCCAGCTCGTCGCCGTCGATCGTGACCTTGTTATTACTGGACAAGCGGGTTCGGTCGGTCTCGGATCCGCAGGCCAGCATATACTTCGTCTTGGACGTATTAATCATCAACCCAATCCTTCCTACTTCGCGTTTCAGTTTGCGGTAGATCTCCTCCACCGCCGCAGATGATCTGCCGACTATATCAATGTCATCGGCAAAGCAGATAAGTTGACTGGATCTGTTGAAAATCGTGCCCCGCATTTCGCCCACCGCTCGTCGAATAACACCTTCTAGCGCCACGTTGAACATCATGCAGGATAGACCATGCAGGATAGACCATCACCTTGTCGAAGCCCCCTGCGCGATTCGAATGAACTCGACAATTCACCCGAAATCCGCACACAGCACTGCGTTCCATCCATCGTCGCCTTGATCAGTCTGATCAGCTTCCCGGAAAAGCCGTTCTCGTCCATGATTTTCCATGATTTTGATACTAGAATTCCCATGAAATGTTTAAGGAAATGGTGAAGCACCAAAATAAAAGAAGAATAGTGCAAGGGCCTAGTGAATTTGATAAAGGCTAAATCATTTTTTTTGTTGTATTTGAAATTCTATATGCAATGTTAAAAAAAAATAGTCCCTTAATCTATGCAGCATCATTGTCCATCTTTCGATTTTAATTGTTGTTAAGCCTTAACACCGCGTTTTGTTTTTTTTTATTTTTTAAACTCGAAGAAATCTGAACTAAGAAACACCAAAATTTAGCATTGTTTATATCAGAATTCACTGGACCAAAAGTTTCAAATTTGTTTCTATGAGCCACCAAAAGTGTTGTGTTCAATTTTGTAGAGTTTCATGATTAAATTTATCTCATTTGAGTTTGTTCCGAAATGCTTTAGCAATTGTCCAGCTAGCTTTTGTTTATATTATGACGGTGTATTGTATCCTTCATGACCAGAAAAACTCGTTAAAATCGTCAAAATAGAGACTGATCAATGTAACTCCAAAGCGTCGAATTCTAAACAAAGACAAAATAGGGTTTTAAATCAAATTTAAAGTAGTCTAATACATTTTTCAAAAGTCCAGTATTTGCTTTTAAAATATGAAATTTGCAAAATTCTCCTTGACAGAAGAAATATTCGAAACATGTTTAAAAAAAAGTAATCAATCTTACCCCAGATTACGGTACCTTTACTTCTCAGAAATTCGTTAAAAAAGCAACAGAATATTAAAATTACCACTAATATTCTGAAAGTTTAAAAAAGAAAGATCCATAAAATGAATGGCTCATAAACCTCTCATCATTGACGAGAAATAGCACTTTGTTGCTACAAAACGCTCGACTGTTCTACGTACATACGAACTGCACTGAGTTCTCGTTTTTTTCACTCTATTTTTCTAGCACCATAATTGACGAAAACGACGTCAACTGTCAATCGTCCATACGTTGAGGCGTGCATCACAACAACTTTCCACGAAGTGAAAGAACGTGAAAAAGTATAGCTATATGGGTCTATACCAAGTCCTTCGCCCCAGTAAACCCACTCGACATGTGTACCAATTTATGGTCAAAAGTCTAAACAGTGGAAATTACGTTGAAATGTACTTTCAGATTGAGTGATTTCTTAAAATTCGTTTGTAGCTGACCCCAGTTGGATCGTTTTTGGGGCTGTGGAAATTTTATTTTAACGATGTTTGAATTTATTTTTCAGATAAAATAAAGATTGAATATGCCTTTTGAAGTCATCCAACGTCTAAATGTTTTGATTGTTGACATTTTCAAAGTCGAAAAACGTGTTTGTTCAGCTGGTTAGAAAAACAGTCCTTAAATACGCATGATCGAAGTTGCTAACAATATTTCTAGCAACATTCATCTCAGCGCCATCTGAGAGAATTTTCTTTCAAACAACGTCCAAAAAATTTGCGGATAAGCAAGGAATATTTAAAGAAGGTAGTGTCGAGGCAGCCCTGCTTTAGTATTAGTACACACTGCGACGTCACAATCACGAAAAATCTGTTAATTTACTAGGAAATTTGCCTTTTTCGTTGATAATTTGAAGAATTTGCTGGAAATGTTCCACTTTTAATACCTGTTATTCTAGAAGGATTCTTGCTCTTCAAGATTGGTACGAAAAAAGTTGGATTTTCGAGTAATTTTTGTATAAAATAGACCATCGAAGTTCGAAAAAATTGTGGATTTTCCCTACTCAAATTTGCAAAACTTTAAAATTAGTTCAAAGTCTTCCACGAAAATGATCAAGTCAGTGCAGTTTAAGATCCTTATTACGAAAAAGTTATCAAAAAAACAAACTTTTATATTAAACCACAATTATTTATTCGCATATTAGTAAATCGAGTTAACAATAATCCATTGATGTTAATTGTTCTACATAAGAATTGAATATGGTAAACCGATTGGATAAAAATCATGACAATCAGTTGAACACTCAATAACTACCAGCTAGACCTTTTTGAAGTAGATTTTATCTTCGTTTTTGAACGTTTTAGCTTCAAGATGACATTGCGGTCATTATTAAAATAAGAAAAAAACCTTAATGCAATCTTCAAAGGACCAAAAAATTTCATAACATAGTGAAATAGAGGTCTTACAACACAATCGGAATGAAATTGGAATTCATTTTCGTTCCAAAACATGTTTTTCTTTGAAATTTCTGCCATTAGCATATACATTTTCGATACATTCGTTTTTGTGACGTCACAAAAAAAATCCAATATGGCTCTCGACACTACCTTATTTAAATATTCCTTGGCGGATAAGCTTTAATTTCAACGTTACAACATTACATTTCAAGTTTTGAATTTAAAACCTTCAAATAATTGTCGATGGAAGTTTTCAAAATATGAAACTTTATTTAATAGAAATAGTAGATACAAATTTTAGTTGTAAAAAACTAAATTTGAAAGACTTGTGAGCATTCCTTTGATTCAAAACAAAAAATTACCAATTCCTGAGTAAAGTTCATGAGAAAAGAATCAAGATGAACCCACTTGTTGATACATCCTCAGAAACCTACAGATATAAATTTCAAGTAGATTCGCTTTTCAAATATCCTTTGTTCAATTTGAATTCTTCAGAAGCCTAGCGAATGTAAACAACTATGATACATTTTCAAAACAATTTGTCACTAATCCTTCCACAAGTGTTGTTCGAAATCTTTCCTCCATCCTCCATTAATCTCCCTTTCGAAAAACAAACCACCTGTTCCTATATTGCATACCTTCAGGCGCAAGTTTTCTCCACAAACAACGAGGCGCAGAATCCTCCTAAAAACTTACCGGGTAAATTAAATAGGTCAACCTTGCCAGCCAGGTAGGAGCGAAAAATATGAGCACCGATCGCAAAAAAAAATAAACATTCTACTTCCCTCGGGCTTACGAAAATTCGCGGCTCTACAATTACTCACCTGTTGTTGTTATTTTTCTCCGATGGCTGCTGTTGGTGGTATTATTTTTGCGTGGTGGTTTCATCATGTGGTTTTCAGTTTTCCCAAAGCACACCCGAAAGCGGTTCGGTTCGGTTTTTCCCGCCCCAGCCTCTGATGAGAGTTGTGAGAAGGTTAACAAACTTCTCCGAATTTCCGAAGTAGGTAACCAACTCTCTTTGCGTATCTCATTCGGGGAAAAGCTTTTTGGAGAAGATTCTGGCGAAAAGCGCTCGTCTCAAAATCCTTTCAAAAGTGTTGCTAGCTTATGTAAAAGAGAGAAAATGTTATATGCAAATCCGAAATTTTGTTCTCAATAAAAATACTATTAAATCAATATCATTTCATTTCTAGGATGAATAGGACAAAGTTCGGGGAAGTAACATACGAATTTACTTGTTCTTTTCATTTGTATATACTTGGTTTTAATATGAGCAGAATTTTTCTCTAATAATCTTAAGCTTAGTTCTTTTATAAATGGGACACTTTCTTTTGATCAAAGCTCATTTACTAGCAATCGGGCATTCAAAATTTGAACAGTATTTTGCTGTCTGTGAAAATTACTATTCGTTACTTTTTTTTTCTAAAATTTAAAATTCACGGGTTTTTGAGATACTCTCGATGCAAGAGAAAAAGAAAAAAATAATTTTGCACAGTTTCCTTCAAAATCCATCATTGTCAAATCGATAGCTGGCAAAACCGTTGATTATTCAAAGAATTAATGTGTGTGCGTGGTCCTCAAGTGGCAAAAACCGTTATAAAATGCCAGCAAAAGCTCGAATTTAGATACAAATTTGGAACTTTTCTTAGTAGATGTGCTTTCATATTTTCAAAACTTTCCACTCCGTGGAGGTGTTTATTCACCAAAAATGATAAAGGCTCAATATTGAAAATAGTCGGTCCACCAAACTCCAGCAGCTGTAACTTGCGATTCCCTAGACTGAATTATACCTACCAAAAAACTTTTGTTGATAAGTTACTCAACATAAATGTGTTGTTGAGTGGCGATTTTCAATTTGCTTCTAATGAAATGTATGGAAATTTTTTTTTAAATTGTTCTATAATTTCCCTTATAGGCCTAAATTAACACGAGCAAATCGTTATAAATTTTATATTTGCTTCAAATTCAGAGCTTCTAAATTCTTGATTTTGTTTTGAATTTTGATGAATAACATTTTAATGAATAACACTGAAATACTTGAAATAGTTGTTCTGCTGTCAACATACATTTATTTCCTTCAATATTCAGTTTCTTTTTTATTTGTCAGATTTAGAAGGAAATAATAACAAAAAATCATTAAACTTTAAACGTGCGGAACTATGTGATTTTAAATTTTCTTCATTTTTAGAAATTTTTTATCATGTTTAATGGATTAACAGATCTCGGTCGTTCTAAGAAGTTAAAAAAAAACCTTTGACCTTCGAAATTGCCTTTATTGTAAGAAATTTAAATTTTAGTCAATTATCCATCGGAGTGATCAGAAACGTATGACTTCAATTGACCGTCTTATTTTCTAATCTTTCTTTTTGTCTTTTAGTCACCAATATTGCACTAAACAAAAGTTTTGACCAGTGAAAAGCTTCCCATTAGGATTTTTTTGTATTTCAAAATATTTTTTAAATCGAAGAATTTCAAGAATCAGGAATTCAAAATCAGGAAAAATCTTTCTAATAAAACTTTACTTTATAAATAAAAGGCTTTTTCAAATCTGAAATTTAAATATAAATTTGAATTTAAAACTCCGTTTTTTTGTTTATAGCTGGTTTATTGAGAATTTTTAAACTTTATAAAGTCATATCAGATGTCTAATGCTAACCTCATTTTAAAATTTAAAGAAGTGCTATTATCACTTGCGTTTACAAGAAATTCATGACTTATTGCAAAATAAGAATTCTGATTCTAAATCACAGTAAAGATTCTCTTTCGCGATTTTTTTCACCCTCAAGTTTTCACCATTAAAAAAAATGAATCATAAATTTAAAATTTATTACTTTTATTATGAAATTCAAAATTAAAATTTTAAATTTTAGATCTTATTTTATTTAATTCAGTTTGAAATGTATCACATCAGACATTCATATAATGGATGACCATGAAAAAAAACAAGTCCTGCCAAACACAAATCGGATATAAAATAATCATATTAAGAGATGAAATTCGAAAAAAAACGTCTCGAAAGATTTAGCAACAAAAACCTAAAAACGAGATTACGTGTTATGACTTTTGCGTTCCCTATGAGTTTTTTGAGCCAAAAAAGAACAAAAAAATGTTTTGAAAAGCTGTTTCAATATGAAGGAATTGGTGTTGGCGATAGAGATTCAAATTCATCTCCAAAACTCAAAATCTGCATTTGAAACTATAACGGAAGCTAACATAATTCACATTTTCCGAGGTCCAAAGAATTTGAAAGCTGATTTCGACTTGTTTAGGAGCACAGCACTAAATACACATTTGTTTTTTTTTTATTAGCTCCTGTTTCCGGTATAAATTTTGAAAATACACCTAGGTTTTTTTTTTACACGGTTTTTTTTACGCGGTTTTTTTTACACGGCTTTTTTTACACGGTTTTCGGGAATTAACACGGTTTTTGAGAGAAAATAGTCCTTTTCAAAGGAAAACACTTAGAATCTTTTGAAGTTGGGAAAATCTTATCTCTTAGACTAAGAACATGATACATGAGACCTTAGACCTGGGACCTAAGACCTAAGACCTGAGACCTGAGACCTGAGACCTGAGACCTGAGACTTGAGACCTGAGACATGAGACATGAGACATGAGACATGAGACATGAGACATGAGACATGAGACATGAGACATGAGACATAAGACCTGAGACATGAAACATTAAAAATTAGACATGAGACCTGAGACCTGGAACCTGAGACAAGGGATATTAGACTTTAGACCTCAGCATGAGACATGAGACCTGAGACCTGAGACTTGAACACATGAGACAAGAGCCATGAAACATGAGACTTTAGACCTGAGACATGGGAAATGAGACATGAGGCATGACACATCAGACATGAAACCTGAGGCATGAGACAAGAGCCATGAAACATGAGACCTGAGACCTGAGACATGAGACTTTGGAGCTGAGACCGGAGACAAGCTACTAGAATTAGTACCGCGAGAAACAAGTTTAGCTCTGATTTCAACATGCGATCCCTCTAATGAAAGGGTTTGATTTGTAGATGACGAAAAATAGTGTCGCGACTTCGCTGGTACAAGCTACTAGTGTTAGTACATCGAGAAATTAGTTTTGCTCCGATTTCAACTTTCGACTGGTCAAATGAAAGGGTTTGACTTTTAGGTGATGAAAAATATTGTCGCGAGTTCGCTAGTATAAGCTACTAGTGTTATTACCGGTAGAAAGAAGTTTCATTTCCGATTTCAACTTGCGACCAATCAAGTTAAAGTGTTTGGAGCAAACAGAACTCAAGGTTAGTTGTGAGATACGTCTCGGTGGTCGAGTGGTTAGCGTGGTAAGACGGTAATCGCTGGTCCTCTGATGGCATGGGTTCGTTTCCCATCTCGGTACTGGAGTCTGCAAAGCCTAAATCCGCATAGACGATGTATGTCTTTTAAACAGAGATACCGTCTGGTGCATCTGGTGCATTATGCAACAGTTTTCAACTTTATAGAAAAAGCATGAGGGTTCTACAAACATTTAGAGGTGAAAAATACTGTAACAAATTCTACTGGCTGAAATCATAAAAAATTAATGATTGGATGGATAAAAATTTTGAAGTTATATTTTCATTACTGCAAATGAAAAAAAAATGCGATGTTTGATAAAAAATTTCGAAAATTTGCAGCATCTTGTTCAAGTTTTCAAACAATCAAAAAACGCACGGGCTCACAGCTCTCAGGGCTCTCTAGAATGATGATTTTACTCAATTTTCAGCTGGGTGCTGCTGTTTCTGCTTGCGCGTTTTGATTTATTTTGCTAGTTATTAAAACAAAACATGATACAAAATATAAAAAATACACTTTTAATACTATTCAATTCCCCGGATTCTCAAGATTACCCCCTGTAACCAATATCACCAACAAGTCAATCACTTTCACTTGACGGGTCGAAAGTTGAAATCGGAGCTAAACTAATTTCACGCGGTACTAACACTAGTAGCTCGGATTAGCGATTTCGCGACACTGTTTTTCGTCACCTACAAGTCAAACCCTTTCACTAGAGGGGTCGCAAGTCTAAGTCGGAGCTAAACTAATTTCTCGCGGTACTAACACTAGTAGCTTGTACTAGCGAACTCGCGACACTATTTTTCGTCACCTACAAATCAAACCCTTTCACCAGAGGGGTCGCAAGTTGTAATCGAAGCTAATATAATTTTTCGCGGTACTAACACTAGTAGCTTGTCTGAGGTCTAAAGTCTCATGTCTCAGGTCTAATCTTTCATGGCTGTTGTCTCATACCTCAGGTCTCATATCTTATGTCTCAGGTCTCAGGTCTCAGGTCTCATATATCATGTCTCATGCCTCTTGTCTCATGTCAGGTCTCATGTCCCATGTCTCAGGTCTCAGGTCTCGTGTTTTATGTCTTAGGTTTCTAGTCTCAGGTCTCAGGTCTAATGTCCCATGTCTTTGGTCTCATTCTGCAAGTCTCAGGTCTCATGTCTCAGATCTCAGGTCCCTGGACTTAGGTCTCAGGTGTCATGTCTGAAGTCTCAGGTCTCATGTCTCTAGCCAACATTTTCAAGTCCAGGTCTCATGTCTCAAGTCTCAGGACTCAGGTCTCAGGTCTTAAGTGTCAGAACTTCAGAGCTGCAGAATTCGAATGGTCTTTTTTTACACGGTTTTCGGGAATTAACACGGTTTTTTTTACACGGTTTTTTTACGCGGTACGTATATCAGTGTAAAAAGAAAACCTTACTGTACAAGGTTCGTTGAAAAAATGTGTCCACTATTTAGCAAAGGTGTAAAATATCAAAAAGATTTAGAATAAAAGGTTTTAACTTAGGGGGAAGTGTTTCTAAATGAACATGTTGGGTAATATGCGCATACAGCCGCTGGAGATTCATCATATCTAATCAGTGCAGTTTGAGGGTAATACGTTTTTAACACATGGCTGGAAAAAATTAATTTGTTATATAAAGTCGAAAAAATTTTAAAATTCAAACAAGATTTTTGTCAGTTTTGTTAAAATATATTGAACTTTAATTATCGTACGTACACATTCTGTAAACAAAAACTTTAATGGTTTTTCTTTCTTATTCATCTGGAAATCGAAAATTCAACAAATTGAAGCTTTTTGCAAAGTTGTAAATGATAAAATATTGGAATAAGAGACAGGTTCTGAATGCCCATACCAAGGCAGGTTAAATGCCTATATCAAGAAAAATAGATTAGTCTTATAAATTTTTATACTTTTCATCATATAAACATTAAATCTACGCTCGAATCACGATCTTACAGCAAAAAAAGAAGAACTTCTTTCTGATCCGATAAAAATACGATCTGAACAAAATATTACCATAAAATATGGCCATATGGCATACCTAACTATATTTCATGCAAAAGAACTAGTGATGTTAAAAATTTCACAAAAATTTCAGCCTTAACGTACATATGTTCAACATCCGTTTCTACCATTTTCAATTAAATAATATCAAAATATTGAAAGTGTTAATGAAATATGGCTAAAAACATAAATATGCGCATTTGGCCCGCCAGTTTCGAAAATCGGCTATTTTGACTTTTTTTATTATAAAATTAATTTCACAAAAACTGTTAGAGATTTTAACAGAAAAATTGCTATAACGTATATAAAACAGATGTCCGCTCATGTGTTTATAGTTTTCAGGCTCCCATCTATTGGAATATGGGAGAAAATGGGTGCTTTCCTTAATACGCGCATATAGCCCGCCTCTCCCCTAATGATCAATGTTCATGAGACTCTGAGTAAATTACCACGAGAAAAAAATATAGAATTAATCATCTTTCCCCATTCAGTAAAATACGAAGTTCATCTAGACGAAATCTGTAATACTTTTTTCGTAAATTTGTATCTTTTTAGCATTCTTCCCTCTGATCTGTATCGTTGTAAATTTCTGTATCGTTGAATGAATAAAGGATAATGAAAAGATTTTATGCATTTTTTGTTGTTCATGTAGTTAAGTTACTTCATCAATTATCATTGATCGATTTTACTCTAAACTGTTAAGTTTTAAAATTCCAGTAAATAAAAAGGGAGAGAAAACATCTGACAAAAAAACGAGTTTGAGACGCAAAATACTTCCAAAGTCAATTGGCACAGTTTTCATTTTTCCCTTGCGAATTAAAACTATCCCCTTATCATTCCACTATTTTTTCGGCAACAAGGCAATCTATCATGCTAAATAGTCAGAAAAACTTTCAGCAATTATGTCACCGATATTGCTTTCAGCTCATCTACACAATAATATTAAAATTTTAAGTTCAAATTTAGCATAAGGTTTGATATTCTGAACCTGAAAGCTTGGCTATTTCAATTGCAAATGATTGAGACTCTTTACTGAAGAAAAGTATTAACATTCAGTATTAACCCTTCATTTCATAATATTTTTTTTTAATTATAAAAATTAATAATTATGAATCATAAACAATAAAAAAGATTATTCACTTTTTTATAATTTATTTGTTGTAGTACAATTAACATTGAAAATTTTGAAAGATAACTTTAAATTCAAGAGCAAATCAAATAAAATTAGGTTCCAGAAGCTTCATATTCAGAAACTGATTTTTATAATCGGTTTTTTCCACTTAATTGATATTTAAAGTGTTGATTTTATATGTTTTGTAACACTAAATTTACA
Organism: Uranotaenia lowii; assembly: GCF_029784155.1. Classification (NCBI taxonomy): domain Eukaryota; kingdom Metazoa; phylum Arthropoda; class Insecta; order Diptera; family Culicidae; genus Uranotaenia; species Uranotaenia lowii. Next base: position 30,225,758 of record NC_073691.1, on the reverse strand, counting down.
AATCACGATTAAGTAAAATACCCCAATGAAGAATTTAATGCCCGTCAGTTATGTTTATTAATAAGTTTATCGGCCTTATCGGTGAAAAGTAGAATACTTCCGAAAAATCATAAAATATCAAAGCGCTAATATTTAGAAGCTAAGGAAAAAAATGAAGATAGCTTAAACATTATTTTTTCTACACTTTCATCTCTCATTAACGTGTGTATTATTATCATTGAAAAAATTTCATTTATAACGAGAAATTTTTTTTAAGAGCTCTTAAAGTAACAATTTTAAAATACCAGATAAACTAAGAAATACAAAAAATTATCAACATTTTTTCTTATAGGATATGAAAGATTTGCTGGTTGTTTTATAAAAGGATGTGTAAGTTGTGTAGAAGGATATTAAAACTTTGATAAAAATGTCAGTATGAAGCAAGAATACTTTTAAAATACATGTTGTTCAGTGAAATTCATGGGGACAGCAAGAGGACATTTTGCATTTTCACAATTTTTAAAATTTTGACAATTTTGACATTTTTGACAATTTTGATAATTTTGACAATTTTTCTCAATTTTGACCATTTTGACAATTTTGACAAATTTGACAATCTTGACAATTTTGATAATTTTGACAATTTTGATAATTTTGATAATTTTGACAATTTTGACAATTTTGACAATTTTGACAATTTTGACAATTTTGACAATTTTGACAATTTTGACAATTTTGACAATTTTGACAATTTTGACAATTTTGACAATTTTGACAATTTTGACAATTTTGACAATTTTGACAATTTTGACAATTTTGACAATTTTGACAATTTTGACAATTTTGACAATTTTGACAATTTTGACAATTTTGAAATTTTGACAATTTTGACAATTTTGACAATTTTGACAATTTTGACAATTTTGACAATTTTGACAATTTTGACAATTTTGACAATTTTGACAATTTTGACAATTTTGACAATTTTGAAATTTTGACAATTTTGACAATTTTGACAATTTTGACAATTTTAACAATTTTGACAATTTTGACAATTTTGACAATTTTGACAATTTTGACAATTTTAACAATTTTGACAATTTTGACAATTTTGACAATTTTGACAATTTTGACTTTCTAAACCTATTCGCGCGCTACGGACGTGTCTCCAACCGAAAATTTCGCTTCGCTTCTCGGCCTTTGTTCTGCTCCGCCATCGCTGGTCAAGTTGATGACCAAAGTTGTTCCTGCTATTCCGAATCCTTCGACGCCGTTTGGGACCCAATTCGTGGGACACTAAGAACGGAATCCTGCGTCCGTACATGGTACATGACAATTTTGACAATTTTGACAATTTTGACAATTTTGACAATTTTGACAGTTTTGACAATTTTGACAATTTTGACAATTTTCACAATTTTCACAATTTTCACAATTTTGACAATTTTGACAATTTTGACAATTTTGACAATTTTGACAATTTTGACAATTTTGACAATTTTGACAATTTTGACAATTTTGACAATTTTGACAATTTTGACAATTTTGACAATTTTGACAATTTTGACAATTTTGACAATTTTGACAATTTTGACAATTTTGACAATTTTGACAATTTTGACAATTTTGACCATTTTGACAATTTTGACAATTTTGACAATTTTGACAATTTTGACAATTTTGACAATTTTGTCAATTTTGACAATTTTGACAATTTTGACAATTTTGACCATTTTGACAATTTTGACAATTTTGACAATATTGACAATTTTGACTACTTTGACAACTTTGACAATGTTGACAACTTTGACAATTTTGACAATTTTGACAATTTTGACAATTTTGACAATGTTGACAATTTTGACAATTTTGACAATTTTGACAATTTTGACAATTTTGACAATTTTGACAATTTTGACAATTTTGACAATTTTGACAATTTTGACAATTTTGACAATTTTGACAATTTTGACAATTTTGACAATTTTGACAATTTTGACAATTTTGACAATTTTGACAATTTTGACAATTTTAACAATTTGACAATTTTGACAATTTGACAATTTTGACAAATTTGAAAATTTTGACAATTTTTACAATTTTGACAATTTTGACAATTTTGACAATTTCAACAGTTTTGTCAATTTTGTCAATTTTGACAATTTGTTAATTTTGACAATTTGTTAATTTTGACAATTTTGACAATTTTGACAATTTTGACAATTTGGACAATTTGGACAATTTTGACAATTTGACAATTTTGACAATTTTGACAATTTTGACAATCTTGACAATTTTGACAATTTTGACGATTTTGACAATTTTGACAATTTTGACAATTTTGACAATTTTGACAATTTTGACAAATTTGACAATTTCGACAATTTTGACAATTTTACAATTTTGACAATTTTGACAATTTTGACAATTTTGACAATTTTGACAATTGGACAATTTGGACAATTTTGACAATTTTGACTATTTTGACAATTTTGACAATTTTGACAATTTTGAAAATTTTGACAATTTTGACAATTTTGACAATTTTGACAATTTTGACAATTTTGACAATTTTGACAATTTTGACAATTTTGACAATTTCGACAATTTTGACAATTTTGACAATTTTACAATTTTGACAATTTTGACAATTTTGACAATTTTGACAATTTTGACAATTTTGACAATTTTGACAATTGGACAATTTGGACAATTTTGACAATTTTGACAATTTTGACAATTTTGACAATTTTGACAATTTTGACAATTTTGACAATTTTGAAAATTTTGACAATTTTGACAATTTTGACAATTTTGACAATTTTGACAATTTTGACAATTTTGACAATTTTGACAATTTTGACAATTTTGACAATTTTGACAATTTTGACAATTTTGACAATTTTGACAATTTTGACAATTTTGACAATTTTGACAATTTTGACAATTTTGACAATTTTGACAATTTTGACAATTTTGACAATTTTGACAATTTTGACAATTTTGACAATTTTGACAATTTTGACAATTTTGACAATTTTGACAATTTTGACAATTTTGACAATTTTGACAATTTTGTCAATTTTGACAATTTTGACAATTTTGACAATTTTGACAATTTTGACAATTTTGACAATTTTGACAATTTTGACAATTTTGACAATTTTGACAATTTTAACAATATTGTTAATTTTGATAATATTGACAATATTGACAATATTGACAATTTTGACAATTTTTACCATTTTGACGATTTTAATAATTTTGACAATTTTTACAATTTTCACAATTTAGTATTGAAAATGTCTTTAACAACAGCTGGCAGCTCTTTTCATAAAAAGCTCAGTACTCAGAGCTCCTTTGGAGTAGAGCTTTCAGAGCACCACCTTCCTTTCAGAGAAAATTCTCCCAAGAGGGTTGATAAGTGCTTCTAATAGGCTTGCACTCGAATGCTCCAACAACGCCTTTGCTCGGCTGCTGGGGAGCAGCCGGAACAGAGTGTTTTTGTTAAGTCTGGTCGGGGGTTTACAAATCGGGCCCCCAGCAGACTCGACTCACGCGAGAAACAACATTCAACTCAACTCTTCTTTGCAAATCAGCCGACCGACCGACAGAGACCGGCCATTCCACCCGATGCTGGCTAAGTCTGAGTCTGGCCAAAGTAACAATTCGCAGGTTCGGGTCGGCCTATCAGTCTGTGAAAAGCTTCCATTCGGTGCCAGTCAACCTTCGGACGTCGTCGCGTTTGCTTGCAGAAGCCTCTCTCTCTCTGTGAATACCTACTTAGTAGCAGCAGCCTTCCAGCCCTGTCTGTGGAGTAAAAGCTTTCTCATCATAAGCCAGCCACCTGCTGTTGCTTTAAGCATTTGCTTGTAGTGCTACCTACTAAGTCTTCGTTTGTTGGTCTTTGCTAGTGGTTTTGGATTAGTCTGGCTTTTGTGAGTTTTTAGCAGAAGATAAGCTCTCACGAAACACACATCCACATATAGCAGCCATCGAAAAGGTGTTATTGGTTGCAGTTTCTACTTACTTAGTAGAGTGGTTGTTTAGTAGCGTGCCAAGGTCTCAAGTTTGCGGCGTTTCTCCAAGTCTTTAGAGTGAAGGAATAGTTGCGATTTGCTTGATCGGTTTTCGTGAAAGGTTAACCATCGACAGCAAGTTAGTACGACGTAGTAATTGTCTGTGTGATTTTTAGTGTGCCAGTCCAAAAGATTGATAAGAAGAAGATTTTTGCCAGCTTCCAAAACAGCCAGCAGCCAGTTTTGTTTTGAAGTTTTGCTGCTTGTTTGTTTGCTTATCAACAAATAAAAGCGAAAGTAAGTTTGTTGTTGATCTTGGTGAGAAGCAGACCGAGCGCGAAAAAAAACACAATCCAAGATGAGCTCCGGCGTCGACGAGATTCTCAGCTTCAAGCGCAGTGCCGATGAGGACTTCTACGCAATGCTCAACTGCGACGAGAACTCCACGGTAAGTCACTGGCCAGAGATGGCTAGAACTAATCAAATTGATCTTATTGAACAATTGCTTTTTATTGTTAGAATTATTAGAAGAATAACTTCCCAATTTTGACTGCAAAATGAAAATGTTTTAAGCCCAAAAAAAGGGAAACAAAAATCTGTTCCGTAGATCAGCATATTACCATTCACTAAAGTTGTTTGAAATCATGTTTAGCTGGTTGAACAGTATCATATGCTATACATACTTAGATTTTATCTTACCACCTCGAGCACGCAAACTGAATGCTCTATCAACTTGACCGTGGACAGTTGCCTTTGAGTTGAATAGATAGTTTTAGGGGTTTAATCACCACCCCCCCCCCCCTCCCCCTTGGGGATTTCCATGTAAAATTTTCGGGAAAATAATTTACTGTACTAACGAGAAATTACTAGGGATCACTGTATCTAAAAAAAAGTATCAACAAACATGCCAGAAAATTGGTTTGCCATCGGTGGAATTTAGTCCGATATAACTCTAAGCCTGAAACATTTCATTTGATGGCACTCTATGACGTTTATTAATTGGAACTTATTTTTAATTATAATTATAATTATATATAATAATTATAGATTTCGAATTGCAGTTCACATTGCCGACAAAATATGGAATAAATCTTTTTTTTTTCGCGCGTCAATAGTGCGGTACACTTTAAAGCATTGCTCAAATGTACTGTGTTTAATAGTGAAACTTTATTCGACAAAATTAAACACAACTTTCGCCTTCATTCAATGACGCTAAATTTGTTAAATGTGTTCAGGGGTTTCTGAGATATAGAATGCCGAATTTGGGTGTTTCTCGACAATTTTTTTTTCGCCACCCTTAATGTGTTAAACTCAAATCTTGACACCTTAAACCTCTAACTCGTCGTTAGAATAGATTTTCTCCAAGAAGTGTAACTAAATAAGATCAGTATTTTAAACCAACCAATTTAACTTCAGAATTTTTTCATCAAATCCTTATTTTAAACATCAACAAGATGGTAGCAATGTATCAGGTGTTTAATACTTAAAAAAAAAACAAAAAAAAACACCTTAAACCTAATATCCTTTACTTTTTTACTTATCACTACTTATTCTAGAAAATATACCGTTTACTTCATTACAAATATCATGCTGATATGAAATATTCTTTAACAAATTTCAACTTGAATTTTATTTTGAGTTATTTGTTTTTCTTAATGCTCAACTTCACATTCAAAAAGGTTATGAGAAATAACACAAAGTCACAAAATACACATTTTTCGAGGTGTAAGGAATTTAAGAGCTAATTTTGATTGATTCGGATGCTTTGAATTCAAATACAGACTCCGTTCGTTTTTGGCAACATGCCCTTACATTTTGAGTTGCCAAAATCGAATGTTGCCTAAATCGAAAGGTTTTGATTCTGAAATTTTTTCTCCAATTTTAACTAAATAACTCTTTTTATTATGATTAACGTTATTTTCAATCAATTTCCGATCATTTTTAAAATTTTCAAAGTTTTTTTCTCATGTTTTTGATGCATTTTGCACTATTTTTGTTTTGTTTATATTCTTAGTTTTTTTTGTCATTCTTGCTGTTTTTGTCATTCTTCATCATTTTTTAGTTGATTTTGTCATTTTTAGTCTTTTGTTTGTATTTGTTTTTGTTTTTTTTTCATATTTTTGTAATTTTCGAGTACTTTATAAATTTTTTAAAAACTTTTGTTTTTGCTGTTGTATTCTATCACCGTTTCTGAACGTAAAAACGTTTTTTTGGTATTTGTCTAAATTATGTTGGTCCTGTTATAGAAAAAATGTCGCTTCTAAAAACCGTTCGATTTTGGCACATGTGCCAAAATCGGACGTTGCCAAAATCGGATGTTGCCAAAATCGAATGTTGCCAAAATCGAATGTTGCCAAAAACGAACGGGGTCTGTATGCAATTAATTTTTTTTCAGCATTTTTTTTTTGTTTGAAAATCAGTTCTGCTCTATTTTCTCTAGTAATTTTTTTTCTTCAGCCACAGGCTGGTTCGCCTCTAAATCTAGTAATTTTGACTTTTGCAAAAAAGGTAATTATTTTGTTGTTTACCTTTCTCTACTTGTAATATACAGGAAATTAAAGTAATTTAAGAAAATGGTATAAACTTTAAACCAAATTGAATGTTTTTAAAGCAAAAATCAAATCGTTTTGAAGTTTTCAACAAATTTCCTAAATGAAATAAAAGCCTTTTTTAAACTTGCTTTAGAAATGTCATAAATACTTATAATGATATCGGTATCGAATTTTGAATACGACGAATGCGCCAACATCACAATTTCGAGAAAAACGCGTTCAAAGTTTGAAAGCTCCATAAGCTCAGCAAAAATTTTAATTATTTTTTATTATTTCTCGAGAACCAAATATTCTTCAGGTTACGCTGTATACTCAATTGATCCCTGGAATTAGAATATATAGGCAAAATATTATTATTTGAATCAATGGAAGTTAAGAAACTAATTTAGAATCAGGTTTATGTAGTTTGTTGGTTCATCAGTTATCAATGATTGCTTTCACTCAAATTGGACTCATTTTCTAAATTATAAATGCTATATCATCAAAACTAGAGGCGTTAGACCAAATCTGACAAAAGATACGATCTCAGGACCTCAAAATTTTTTAAATCAATCATTTGAACAATCATGCGCTTGAAAATCTAAAAACGTTTCACTTTTTTTTACTATCTCAAATTATCTTTTTAAACCGATCTTATTTTTAATGAATGTATGAAAAGTTCGAAAAATGATTCGAAGAGCAACATTAAACCTCAATTTCAATGCGCAATGACGGGGTACATTTCAATTGACACAAAACCAAGCCAATCATTGTTTCGATTTACTTTTTGTTCACTTTAAACAACGTTAAACTATCAATCCACGTTAATGTCAACTGTTTGATAAGCAGTTGTCAAAAGCTACAGCTTAAAGAACCTTGATACATGAAAATACTGGACATCATATTTTCAATAAGTCATTTTTTTAGGCTTCGCGAAAAATTATTGACAGTTTGGTCTAAAAGTTACAACCATTCAGGCTTGAACAAATCGTCAAATATGTAACGAGTTTAATTTTTGTAACAATTAATATATCTCAGTTAATAGTAGACCAATTTTACAAAAAATATTTTCAACTATATCTATGAGATAGTCTGTTGCTGACTACAATAGCACTCGTATACTCATATCATTATTCCACCCTATCTTTATCGCATGACTGTTTCATTCAAAGAAAATCCAACTCTCAATAACTTGATCTACCGTTTAGATACGTTACGGTTATCGTATATTATTCATAATAATAATCAGAAGACATGAATAGTTTGAAATAGCATTTTACACGTCAATACTTTTTATAAACGATCATAACAAATAATATTGTCGACACAATTGCAAGGATTTCTAATTGAATATTCCCTTGCAGAGATAGGTTAAACAGATTTTTCATCATTACCTTGCCTTCTGCTACCTACTGCCGCCTCTGCTCACAGCACGTCGTCGGATGATCTGGTCACGATTGTATCGCCTCAATCAGCTGATGCCCTTCTAGATCCGGTCCTACTTAGGTATGTTTCAAAGAAGGACGAACCAAAACAAACAACGGCGATTACACCGTCCGTGCGTAAGAAGATTCTTTCTCTCACGTACACCACTGACGAGCAATGAAAATAAACCACGGGGATTACACCGTCCGGACGTGTGAGCAATCTTCTTCCTCTCAGGGATACAGGATACAGGGATTCCTACCTACCTAAGGGTCCACGCCGATTGACCGGCGCATAGGGCTGAGATAAAAGATCTCCACTGCTGGCGATCCGGAGCCAGCGTCTTCACTTGCTGCCAGCCGAGGTTCTCGTCAACTGTGCGGATTTCAGCGGCTAGACTTCGCCGCCACGAGCTTTTGGGCCTGCCTCTTCTTCGATGCCCATCTGGATTCCAGTCAAGCGCCTCTCTGCAAATCTCGTTTTCATCTCTTCGCAGCGTGTGCCCAATCCATCTCCACTTACGTTCCCGAATCTCGATTTCTAGCGCCTTTTGATGACACCGGCGATGAAGTTCAACGTTTGAGATCCAGTTGCCAGGCCACCAAGCGCGGATGATGTTCCGCAGGCAGCGATTCACAAAAACTTGCAGTTTTCGCGTCGTCACCGCATATGTGCACCAAGTTTCACACCCGTACAGCAATACGGATTTGACGTTTGAGTTGAAGATTCGGATCTTAGTTCGTAGAGAGATCTGGCGTGACCGCCAGATGTTTCGGAGACTCGCAAACGCAAATCGGGCTTTTCTGATCCGGGTTTCGATGTCCTTCTTGGTCCCACCATCAGGCGTAATCTGGCTACCAAGATACTGGAAGCACTCCACTGTCTCAACCTGTTGTCCAGCTACCACGAAATTGGAACGATTTTCTGTATTGATTTCCATCGACTTGGTCTTTCCGACATTGATTTTGAGACCTGCTGCCTTGGAGCTTTCGGTGAGGTCGTCGAGTTTGCTCTGCATGTCTTGTTGTGTTTGGGCGAGCAAAACAATATCGTCTGCCAGGTCAAGGTCGTTTAGTTGCTCCATGGTTGAAGGATTCCACGGCAATCCTCGGTTTGGTCTACAGTCAATCGATCCAGTCAAGATCTCATCCATTACGATGAGAAAAAGCAGCGGTGACAAAATACATCCTTGTCTCACTCCAGCAGTTACCGGGATTGGTTCGGACAAGACACCGTCGTGCAAGACCTTGCACGAAAATGCCTCGTACTGTGCTTCGATGAGATGGACTAGTTTCTCTGGGACCCCTCGTCGTCTAAGAGCAGCCCAGATGTTTTCGTGGTTCAGTCGGTCAAATGCTTTTTCGAAATCAACGAACACCAGCAGAAGAGAGTCCTGGAATTCGTTGATTTTTTCCAGTATTATTCGTAGCGTTGTGATGTGGTCCACACATGATCGTCCGGATCGGAATCCAGCTTGTTGCCGTCGGAGTGTAGCGTCGATTTTCTCCTGGATCCTGTTCAGGATCACTTTGCAGAGTACTTTGAGGGTTGTACAGATCAAAGTTATGCCACGCCAGTTACCGCACTCTGTTAGGTCTCCTTTCTTTGGGACCTTTACGAGGATACCCTGCATCCAGTCGGCCGGGAATGTTGCAGTATCCCAAATGTCAGCGAATAGACGGTGCAACATTTGTGCTGACAAGGCAGGGTCGGCTTTGAGCATTTCAGCAGGAATGCAATCGATTCCAGGCGCTTTGTTGGATTTCATGTCCTTGATTGCCGCTTCTATTTCAGCCAGCGAGGGCGCTTCCGAGTTGACGCCATTAATGCGACTTACTGTGGGCGCCTCGAGCTGCGGGTTCTGTTGGCCATTGCTATTTGTAACTCGAAAAAGTTGATCAAAATGCTCAGTCCAACGCTTGAGCTGATCTGTTCGATCTGTCAGCAGCTGACCTGCTCGGTTTTTCAGCGGCATTCTTGCATTAGTCCTTGCACCACTAAGGCGGCGAGAAATATCATATAATAATCGGATATCTCCAATGGCGGCGGCTCTTTCTCCCTCTTCGGCTAGGGAGTTTGTCCAGGCTCTCTTGTCTCGTCTACAAGCTCGTTTAACTGCCTTTTCCAGCTCCGCATATCGTAAGCGGGCGGCTGCTTTGGCTGACCCGGTACATGCCTGCTCAATTCCGACTTTCGCCTTTCTCCGATCATCGATCATCCTCCAGGTTTCATCCGACATCCATTCACTTCGTCTTCCACAAACTTTACCGAGAGTACCATGGCTCGTCGTGATAAAGGCATTCTTGATTCCACACCACTGTTCTTCGACTGTTCCGTCTGTCGGCAATTCCGAGGCTCGGGATTCTAGCTGTTCAACGTATGCCCTTTTCACCTCTGGATTCTCCAACCGGCGGACGTCGTATCGACACCCGACTTTCTCCTCGCGCCGTTGGACACGCGCAACTCTCAGTCGTATCTCGCCAAGGACGAGGTGATGGTCAGATGCAATGTCTGCGCTTCGTTTGTTGCGGACATCAAGAAGGCTCCTTCTCCATTTTCGGCTGATGCAGATGTGGTCAATTTGATTTTCAGTTCGGCCATCTCGGGATACCCAAGTGACCTTATGTGCTGGTCGATGGGGGAAGAGCGATCCACCGATCACCATGTTGTTGTTGCCACAAAATTCTACAAACAGCTCTCCGTTTTCGCTCATCTGTCCTAGACCATGGCGCCCCATGATGCGCTCAAAGTCCTGATTATCGGAGCCAATCTTTGCGTTGAAGTCGCCTAAGTGGATTTGAATGTCACCCTTCGGAATTCTCTCAACCACGCTGTTCAATTGACTGTAAAACTGCTCTTTCTCCTGCAAATCGGCAACGTCAGTTGGCGCATAACACTGGACCATTGTAAGGTTTCTAACCCGTGTTCTGAATCTGGCTACGATTATTCTTTCGTTTATCGGTTCCCATCTTATGAGGGCCGCATGGGCCTGCGGGCTTAACAGGAAACCAACTCCTCGTTCCCGAGTAGCATGTTCTCCTCGTATGCCAGAGTAAAGCAGTACTTGCCCGGACTGTGTCTTGTGTTCTCCAGTGTTAGGCCAACGGACTTCGCTCAGTCCCAATATCTCTAGCTTGAGGCGGCTAGCTTCTCTAGCAAGTTGAGCCAGCTTTCCTGGCTGGGCAAGGGTCAAAACATTCCAAGTTCCAATTCTAGTCCGTGTTTTCATGCTAAAAGTCGTTGCCAAAGTTCCAATTCGGTTATTTCTTCTCTCAGTTTCTGTAACAATAAATGATTTCAGGAGCAGTAGGTTGTTAGCCTAAAGTCCCTATCCCGCGATGGGGCTGCCATCTTGGACTTAGCTGGCGGGAGCCGCATTTCATAAATTCAGCCGCTTGCTGCAAGACAGACGCTGTTTGAGCCGCCCCTGACCTGGAGAACAGACGCTCGGTTGTTGTTGCACGCCGCCCCTGACCTGGGGAACAGACGCGTGCGGCCACCTTCTCAGTCTGCATGCGACCAAAGCATCCACCGGGGTTGGGTACCCGATCTCCGCTTAGGTTACTCGCACCCCAGCCGGCACCGCGGGGAGGTAGAGATAGGAGTTGTGAATAAGAGGTGATATGACCACTATGGGGTCTCGTGTTGCACATTATCCACCGTTTACCAGCCAGTTTCTTCCTCTCACAAACACTAATATTTGGGCAATGAACATAAACTTCTACGATGCCAGCTTTCAACGTATAGCTGCTTTTCTTTCCCACACACGCACACTATTGACGGGGAATGATCATTCACCCACGTCGCTTTGCATCACTGAAGCACCCCTTTGAGGGCCACTAGGATTCAACTGGATTCTTCAGCACGTTGATGTGCTCACACACGCGTCACCGCGCAGATAACTCATTCGGACACGTAGACTTTCGTTGACGATAATGCGGCGGCACGCAGTCCTCCCACGGCGATGGGAGTTTCCGTGAAACTGAGCTCTATCCGTCTGAGCTGATAGTTACACTGCTGCACGCACACCTTGATGAACATTCATCCAGTTTGTCTGATTTGTGATCCGAGCTCTGCGCGCACACCAGCCTGAATGTTCACTTGGAGGTTCAAATGTGTGGTTCAAATTCCACGACCGCTCCGTCACCGATGCAAGATTGGACCTACACAAAAGCCCTGGAGACAACATGTGTTATGTTTATGTGGTTTCATGAATGACTCTATAACGTTACCTCCAGTGAGGGCTTGTTTACGTCTCCTTTCCAGATCCAATTGGGTTGAGGCAGGGCAAATTCCAATTGGAATTGTTTTAGCGAACGTTGTACGCCTGTGTGGTAGGTTTCCTAATTAGGATGAGCTCGATCATAAAATAACGTAATAAGTTTACCTATCTTAATTCCTTCAGAAGTTTTCCTTATTTTGCTTATCAAATCCAGCTGAACAGCCTGTGAGTTTTCCTTTCGAATGCCTCTTCGAACTCTGGTTGCCTGCACGACAGTTCTATGATTAGGTTGAGCTTACTCTGAACGAATGTAAGAAGTTTACCTTTCTTATCTCGTTACTTTGCTAAGCAGCCTTTCGGTCGCACCAAGCGGATATTGGACCGTTCGCGGAAATCGCTTTATCGAAGTATGTTCGCCTGCGTGTGAATTGTTTGATTTAGGTTAAGCTCAATTATTACAGAATAGATCATACCCTTATTCTCGTGTGTCAACTCTACCTAGGCTCGATCCCGATCATGCACATTTGGACTTGAGTGAGGAGAGATTCTTAACCCGTGTCCTAGCTGTTTCGTTACCGTCCTATTGCATGCTTCTGGCATGCCTCCACTCGCCTTGGATGGTTGGTTCCGGACGTGGTACCACGTTCAACGCGCCGCATCGACCTTCCTTTAACACAGGAATCACTCTGTTTGCGCGGAACCGAATTTCTCTAATCATGCAGAGAAGTTGCTTAGGATCGGATTGACTAATTGGTTTTACGACAATCTGCATGCAAGATGTCGATCATAGACTAGGAACACGAGAAATGAAAGTGACTCAGCGGAAATGCTGCTTCTTGGTTTTGACAACTTGACAAGTGTCAGGGCTGCTTTCAGTAGATGGTGATGTCATTACAGGCTGAGTTCGATTTCTTGAACGAGTGAACCTAATTTGTAACAAATTGTGTTATTTGTTCTGCATAATTTGATCTCGCTCAAGATACGGTAATAAGTCTTAGTGTTTCAAAAATTAGAAAATAAATTGTTATCATGTGTAAAAATTACTAGCGAAAAACTACTAAAAATCTATTTTTTTTAACCCCTGTGGTTATGCAAATTTGAAAAAATTTACTATTGAAAAATTTACTCCAACGATAAATTTTTTTCTTAGAACAAAAGTTGTATTAATGAAAAACTGAACTTTTGTGATTTCTTCAGCAAAAAAAAAATCTGGCTTTTAGATGGTTTAAAAGATCGCATAATTATAGCATATAATTGTCTTTTTGCAATATATGTATTTTAACGATCTGAAGCCAAACCAACGGATTGCAGTAGAGAGAGAATTCTTTGCATTTGGAATGGTAATGATCAAAATTTCACAACTGCTTAACAAATCTAACAAATCGTAACAATTTGCAACAATTAACACATTTTCACTCTCTCTGAGCATAGGGCTTGTGATATAGCTCAGTTGGCAAGTCTGTTGTCTCCTGAGCAGATGTCCGCGAGTTCGAGCCCAAGAGCAAACATCGAACACAGTTGTATCGGATAAGTTTTTCAATAACGATCCGCTTACTGCACCGTTGATAAAGTCGCGAATGCCATAAAGATGGTAAAACGACTATAATCGAAACAAACAAACTCTCTCTGAGCACCGGTTTCTCTCATTTTAACTGAAACCTTCTAATTCTCTCTAACAAATTGCAACAAATTATAACAAATTCAATCATTGGCTGGAAAATTTGTTTGATCATTGACGATGATTCTCCGTTTATCTCAGTCCCCTGAGCCAAACCAAATCCACTAAAGTTTTGGAAGTCAAAATGCATCAAATTGATGTCGCGGAGTTGATGATGTCAGACTTTCTTAACTTTTCATTGGATCACCTGAAGGAGATTAGCGTTCTTAAAATTGATCGTGGAAATAAGCTAACTGGCCAGTAATTAACACTGCATAACTAATTTCGTCAAAATTGGTGTTTGCTGTTGGAATTTTCAAAACAATTGAAAAACACTAAATAACGGTGAAGTTTTTACTCTATGATTATCGAAAAAACTGTTGTCATAGAAAAAAAAATGGCTGTAGTAAGAAATATTCAACAAACAAGTGTACCGTATACTGGGGGAACTTTTATTACTTTTTCCATTCGTTTTTAAATATTTTACTTGCTTTTTCGTTAAACCTAAAAACTTTAGAACACTTCCTGAGATGAGGAGTGATCATTGATTGCAGTTAGTTCCAACGACATTGGTGGTTATAATTAAATGTTTGCTAAGAAACCAGATTTCGAGTTTCGGGGTAACTTTGATCACTATAGTTTTCACGTATCTCAACATCTTCAAATTTATTGTTTTTATGCCATTTAGCACAGAAGGCTCAAAACATCGATAACAGTAAACTTTGTTTGGACTTCATTGTATTTTTCCACGTTTTCTTTAAAAAAAATACTCAAAAGATGGACAATGTTGCTGCATACTTTTAGGGGCAAAAATAATAAACATTTCTCAATTTTTTTTGGTTTCATAAACAAATGAAATTTTACCTCCATACGATTCCCTGAGTCCTAACAATGTTCCCATATTCTTTTTTCTTCAAACTTAACCATTTAATAGGGTTTTTATCCATATTTTCTATGCGGGCTTTTTCAAGGAAAATGATTTTTTTTTTAATATCCAAAAATGATCATCAAACGACCATAAAAATAACACTTAAACTGAACCTAAACCAAGAAAAAGTTGATTCTTCACATTAAACAACCCATTTACTTCTTACTGCTCAAACTTGGTCAGGAGAAATGTTTGTTTGTAAGCTTTCAAAAAACCATATATTTTAATATTTTGACATTTCATTTAGAGTAACATAAAAAATCCTCTTTCTAATAAAAACCAAATTTAGCATATTTGTAACTCAATTTCAAGGCTTTCAAACGTAATAAACAGTGTTCAGATATTTTAACTTTATACTTAATTAATGATAATTATCTGCAAAGATTTCATGTTGATCAAAGTTACCCCGCCGATCAAAATTCCCCCAGTTTACGGTACCCAAATAGATGCTTGGGAAAAAATCAGGATTTAATTAAAGTGAAAAAAAAACTTGACAACTAGAAATAAAAAGGAAAGGATTGACTGAATTATTCGCACAATTCCGCACCAATCGCTCTCGTTAATAAAGCAAAATTAAGGAAAAATACTAATTTTGTTTAAGGGTTGTACAAATAAATCCAGAGGATGGCCCAAAATACCAACCAGAGTAATGCTCGTAGAAACATGTTTTTAGGCTTACATTGATACAAAAATCGATATGTTTCGAAAGACAAAGCCATGATCTTTGAAATGAACGGATAAAGTTGTCAAAGACTGTAACATGTAGGTACTTTTTATTTCAGAAAATAGCATAGACACTTGCAAAAGTGATCCAAAATATGTCCGTTACCCTATTTTGCTTACGATTCGACCAATGTCCTTCGTTTATTTTACCGGAAAACAACTTCAAAAACGTGTAGACATGTCCTGTTTCTTTGTCTATGAACGAACATTTGATATTTTTTACTTCTTTTCCAATCGAAAAGTTCGGATTTTGTTTGAATAGTCCCCTCGTAAAATTCCCTTAATAAAATTAATCATCTTCACTTTTTATTTACAACTCTTTTGAGGTCTCCAATCATGGGACTAGTTCGAATTTTTAACGTACGTGCTCAAAAAATATGGTCTTTAAACTTAGGTTGCCAGATTTTTCTTAGCACGTAGCCGGGCCGATAAATCCAGACTTTTTTATCTTGAAACCTAGCAAAGTCAGGACATTTGTTTCCAAAATGTCGATCAAAAATCCGGGCAATTCCCCGGGCAAATTTGGGCAAAATGCAGGAATTACTCAACACAAATCAAGAAAAAATACCATAAAAAAAAATTAATTCTCTAGTAAAATTGTCAAAATTGTCAAAATTGTCAAAATTGTCAAAATTGTCAAAATTGTCAAAATTGTCAAAATTGTCAAAATTGTCAAAATTGTCAAAATTGTCAAAATTGTCAAAATTGTCAAAATTGTCAAAATTGTCGAAATTGTCAAAATTGTCAAAATTGTCAAAATTGTCAAAATTGTCAAAATTGTCAAAATTGTCAAAATTGTCAAAATTGTCAAAATTGTCAAAATTGTCAAAATTGTCAAAATTGTCAAAATTGTCAAAATTGTTAACATATCACTTTACATGGCGACCGTCAGAAATTAAAGTTGTTGTTTAGTTTAAACCGAGGAGTTAGTTCATGCCCTGACGCGCGTTCGCCTTCATACTGGACTAAGTAATTCTAATTCAATTCCCCCGGCTCAGCCAAACAAATCTAAGAGAAACTACCCCACAGCTGGGTCTCAGGGTAAGTTGGGGTCATCGAAGATTGATAATTAGATCCAAACTAAATTCTTGATTCATTTAAAATAGTTCATATGATCCCAAATAACAATTAAAAGAGAGAGAAAACTTCTAAACGATGCACGTGTTGCCTCACACTACCCGTGGATGTTTCAGCTTCCAGCGAGATGGGAAAACTTCCATATCGCATCGATTAGAGTTAGTGGCAGATATTGGAAACTGAGTGAAGAGGTGATGGATTTAATCCAGATTTATACAGTACGTGTTTGAAAACAACTTTTTTTTGCTGCTGTACAGAACTTGTATCTTCGTTGTTGCATCAGCTTGAATGAACTCAACAACAATATGGTGTAGCTGAAGGGGTTATTTGTTTTTAATTGGCACGATAGTTATCCCTGTCAGATTTTAAAATGTATGTTTGTATATATTGAAATTAAATACGATATTTTCAGAGTTGAAACACTTTTCATATTTTCAAATCCGTTAGAAGTTCCCAGCCCAGGCTATCAGAAAAAAATCCGGTTGATTAAAAGCGTAGATTTTCAAAATTTCAATCGTGCCACGTGGTCCCTTTTATCGGGATGAAGGAAAGGGACGAAGCTAGAGGTCCTCAGCATCTGGTCGACTGGATATCAAAGAAGTCCTCTCCCCGAAGGTTCCACTAGAACGGATCTCTGGGATGTCATCCAAGCAAATAAGCATTCCATTCCGGGGAGTAGGTATATTTATGAACCGGCAACGGCTGTGAAAAACCCGAGAGATAGATAGACTAGATACTAGCAAAAACGAGCAGACGATGGCGATGATTATGGTCCAAGCAGAGGGATCGGTAACTTTTTGAGTTGGATGGATCAAAAATACAATTTAAGAGTTTTTTTTGCAACAAAAGTGTAAAAATCATTAGAATTTAGGAAATTGACCCCCTGTTATCAAGAATGTCTAGATTGTCAATATTGTCGAAATTGCCGAAATTATCAAAATATTTGCAGAAATATCTTAGAGCATTTGAATACTTCGTACTGTAACTTAGCCACTTACATGGCGACCGTCACAAATGGGTTTAATCATTCGCTTATTAGTGTTTGACAATTCAAATGACCAAAGAGCTGCTGGTTACCGACCACTGTACTAGGACATCGTAGAAATGGTGAATGGGGAGCAGGAAATAATTTTGTCGTAAGGGGAAGACCGGGTGAAAGGATGGAAGGAATTCTAAATTAGCTTCTCCGTGTAGTCTGAAAGAGCGAAAATTTTGAGTCGCTCTGTTTAGAACTGGGCTCGGTCAATGGGCCAGTAATTAATGGGGCACCCTCGAAATGAGATCTGATTTCATATCATTAGAAAGTCAATCATTTTGAAACCAAGAAAGAGGCTTAGCTTAGAATTACTGTGAATTATTTTGGTAACAATTGCCTTCTCAAAAAGATATACTTTCAATTTTTTTTTACTGCCAATAAATCTTCCGTTTAGATACCAACCTTTTAAAAAGCACAGGCCTTTGTTTTCTTCCGCAGCTGATTACATTAGTAGAGAATAAAATATTCAAAAGGGTGACAAAGTTTTTTCCTCGCCATCATCCAAAGGGATCTCATCTCCCGGGTCATCTCAAGACGCAACAATCTAGGTATCGACCGAGCAAAGTAAAAAGTTTAATCATTCTCCAAGCCAGAATATTTTCCTTCGTAGATATTCCTCGTATTACTTCTTGGGTCGATACGGAATGGAAAAGCTTCAGGTACCCATCACCATTAAAAAAAAGGATAAAAAACGCATAACCAACAAAGGCTGATCTAACTTTGTTACCATTACCTCGGTAGTAGGAAGGTACCGATTGAATGAAATATTCACGATTAAGGTCCCTGGAGCGCATTTTTTTTTTTGGAATGATCAAGAAGGAGGGAAAACTTTGTGTTGGTCCGATGCTTTATTTACCTTGTAGTTCAGCTTTGGAGTAAGTACTTAGCAAATTTTCGCAGGAACGATGGATGAAACGTATCCAGCCCTCAACCTGGGTTGTTGGTTTACTTTTGAAAACCGTACGTGCGACTCGTGGGAAAATTCTTAAATGTCTTCCATATGTCCAGTATAAGGAATTAAGAAGGGCTTAAGACTTAAAATAAATTTCTTTTACTTTTATTTAAATTAAAATTCTTATAAATTGACTTCGATCAATATTTTACTTGGATGAACAGTAGTTAATTAAAAAATACGTGAAGTTTATTCAAGAACATGGGAAAATACAAAAATCTACTAGAGCAAAAAAAATATTTCGAACACGTTCTCAATGAATCTGGATTAAATCCATCTCCCCACTCAGCTTCCAATATCTACTAATAACTCTAATCGATGCAGACGAAGCTTCTGATAGATTGGAGACGTATCAATCGCGAGTAATGATAGGTGAAAAATGCCTTTATTTTAGAGTTTCTTTGAAAAGTTGATTGAGTCTCTTTAAAATCTCAATACCACTTACTAAATTCGACTACAATTAAAGTTCAAACAAGGCTTCAATTTTCCAGAAAAAAATTTTATCACTAAGGGTGCTTCTTTAACCCACCGTACCCCAGGAACCCAGCTGTGGGCTAGTTTCTCTTGGATTTGTTTAACTTAGCCGGGTGGAATTGAATTAGAATAACTTAGTCCAAGTGAGATGGTTGAAACGCGTTGCGGGTATGCACTTACTGGCGTAAACTAAACAACAACAAATGGGTCCGGTAGCACATTTGGCGATGACGCTGGATAAAGTTATGGGCCATACGTCAAAGTTGAACTTGAACTTGGAAACATGTTTTTACAGTTTGGAGAAGATCAATGTGAATTGTTTGCTTAAATTTAAAAAATAATACTTCTAGATGATGAATTTTGAATACAAAACTGAATACTAAACGCTGAAATAAGTAATATTTTTTATGAGAATAGAGACACAGAATGAAATTGTTACCCAATTAACATTATTTGTCTCTGTTGTTATGAAGAAGTTTCAAAACTCGAGTGTTTTCCCAAAAATGAATTCGGATTTAAAAAATGATCTGCATAATCGGTAGCAAATATTGGCAATCCAAAAACTACACCCGTATGTCACCAGAAATACTCGCCTAAATTATGAAATAAACAACTAACAGTTTGGAATGAATTTGGACACATTAGCTCAAAAGTATAATATATAAATAGACTTAAAAATTTGATGTCATAAACTTGTAATTTTTAAATTACACAACGACTTGTACTAAAGGTGTTAGTTATTTCTAAATTTGAACGAAAATTCTTACTGTACAACCAACACTTTAAAGAAAACAAAAATTGATGTAATGTTTAACATCTCTTGCATCAGATTTCAGCAGGTGATTGAAGCTGAACAATAAATGATGCAAGAGCAAAGATATAAGAATCATCAGATATACGATCAAACGAAACGATAAAAGTTTAATGATAGAAAGGTTGAACTGGGTTTCAAAACAAGTAAAATCGAATGGATTCGGAGAAAAAAACACAAGAATAAATATAAGGAATCTTATGGTCAAATTAAAAAAAAATACTGAATGAACCAAATCGTTTCCTTGTGAGAAACATTACTTTTTTAATAGTCATAGATTTGTTTTGAAACCCGTTCTTCTAAAATCTTGTTTTCAGAGCAGTTAGGGTCCAATCTTATAAATGTGATAATTGATTTCAATTAGATTGCTCTTTTCCACCGTTTGTGACGGTCGCCATGAAAGGATTCGAACTCAGGAACCAAGTTCACAGCACTTAAGTGATTTTGGATTGTTCTGCGTGACTTCCAAAAAAAAATTATCAAATGTCTGGCAGTTTGTTTCTCATTTTCTATAACCTATGCTCAATCCGAATCCTGAAAACTATTTTTTTTGTTTAAAGGTTTGCCTGTTTGATTTGTTCCGCTTATTTTAATACGACTTGAGAAACGGGAGATTGAATTGCATTGAATTCATTGAAGAGATTCCTCATCTGAATTGAATATCTACATATCTTCCAAATAAAATAATCTAAGTTGTGACAAAATGATGTATATGGTTCAGTAAACTATGTTTGGAATCCTTATGACAAGCTCAAAATAAGTCACTGCCCAAAACAAGCCATTTGGCGAGGAATTTTTTCAACAGCAAAATAATAATTATAATTTATTTCTCACTAATTTTTGGGAAAACAGAAGAAAGAAAATTTTTATAGTTTGTTTAAAAATTGAATCTGTTGAAAATTTTTTTTATAACGCAGGTTTCAGTAGTGGAATATATCGTGAACCTCACTTCAGGGTTTCACTCAGAAACGTCTGTCGCTCACAAGAATAGATCAATGACTGACTTTGTTTTATTTTGGTATTTGTTTTTATTAAACTTGATTTATTTTCTGCATTTCCTTCATCTCATCTCTGCAGAATGCGAGGTTTGGTTGTTGAAATGTTTCATCATTTTTTCCAATCCAAGTTTTCATCATTTTTGTTCTGGACCGTGTAGAGTATATTGGTGGTAGTAAAGAATATTAGTAAAGATAATTCAAAAGGCTATTTTATAAATTACAATATCTCATACATGAGAATATTCCAATAAATTTCTGAACGTAAACTGGCAACAACGAAATAGAACCGTGAGAGCTGAATGAGTGTCACGAGATGAAAAGGCTTCTTTGGAAGAAAAGACCACTTCGATTGAGAGAGTGTTGATACCTGGGGGAGGAAGACTGAAATTCGCAGTATCGTTTTCTGTATCGTTTTTTTACTGTTCGGCAAAAAGCCAACAATTGTTGAAAAGATTTGTAATCGTAAACTTTAAACTATATAAAAATTTTGTTCGATCAATGGGGGAACTACCCAAAATCTAAATCTATTATTTAAGCTATATTTAGAACAACCATTAATCAAACAATTTTTATTTATCAACTTCAAAAACTTCAACTAAATTTGAGACACTCAATACGCCTGATCTGCAGAATTCGCCAGAGCAAAACAAAACCTAATTAAATAATTGTTTCATGCCAAACAAATGCTTCTTTTCAGCATCAAAAAAGTTTTATTGAAATTCACTAAATATGAAAGTAAGATTTTGAACCTTTGCACTGGTCGGTAGATTAATGAGAGAAATTTGACGTTTGAAAGATTTGTTTTCTTTTTTTATTCAGTCTTCCTCCCCCAGGTTGATACCGGCTGGAGAGTTTCTCCGAGGGAAAATGACTAGAGATCGGTCGAGAAAGAGACAGTCAGTAAAGTGTTGTTGAAAAGTGTAGATAATTTTCTTGCCAGTCTGAATAAATTTGATAGTTCAGGAAAGAAAAGTGAGAATTGAAAGCAGGAAAGTGAAGTAAAGGAAAAATAACATGGATCAGTCACGACAGACCGATCTACTCTGCAACTGATATTCTGTGGCAGCGCTTCTACTTTAAAAAAAACCCTATCCCATCTTCAATTTTGAAAGTTCCTCCTATAGTGCGGAATAGAATGTCCGGAAGTTTCTTGTGATTTCAAATGCACATACTTGTACGACGACACTATTCAGGGACAGAAAAATCTAGTAAAGAAAAATTCTCAGGTTGAAAAAAAAGGACTGAACTATTCTTAATTTTTACGGTATGTTCATTCTGAGGCTTTCAAATTACGTCGGATAGGGAACTCTTAAGTTTAAATCCATTAATTCCAATATTACTGATTCAGTAGGATTAACAAGCAAAATGAATTATTTTATTTTTTTTACGCTTTAGAAAATTCAACTTCTTTAAAACTTATTCAATTATCAAAGCTTTTTTAAACCCAAATAGAGCAAAGAAAAATTGCTAAAAATGTGTGAGTGAAAATCAAATGATGACTCAAATGTTTGTTTTGTTTCCTCAGCGTGTAGAATTGGAGAATAAGAAATTAAAACAGGAATTAAATAAGGAATTAAAACAGTTTAATTTTGTTTCGATTACAGTCGTTTTAACATCTTCATGGCATTCGCGACTTAATAGCGATAGTAATTTTTCTCTAGTACACTGAAGTGGTATCCTCACTTAATAATGTTCTCAATCCTGTGTGATATTCTGAGCAAACCACTTCGAATATCCGGCAACACTGCTGAGTTACCACGAACTTTAGTTTGAGTTTTGTCGGTTTACCATGATGATAATGTAAACATTTGTATCGTGCACATCACCATCAACTCATTGATCTCAGCAATCATCAATTGCGAATTGACGCAAAGAAAACCAAACCAAAATAATCAGTACACGCTTCTTTTTTAAAACTCAAAATAAAGTAGTTTTGGTTCAAAACAGCACTTCAGTGGCAGCCCTCAACTTTGAGTTCAACTGGCCAATCGCAAAACTAAGTTCTGATAGGTATCCTCAATAATAAAATCGGAAGCCGAACTCAAATTTATCCTTTTTACTCGAAGGTTGCTTATTTTCAGGGAATTAAAGGATGGTTAATTTTTTTTTTGTGCACGGATGTTGCTGTTCCGGTACATTGCATTGCTTTAACAGATCGCACTATGGGGCAGTTTCATACAATGAGGCGGCAAAAAGTATGATTAGGTGTTTTGGACTATTTTGTATTTTTTGAAAATTTTGTATGAAAATTACTATTTTAACTAACTTAAAGTATATTCATACAAAAATTCTTTATATACAACTTATAAAGCAGGATGCTTGGCGTTATTTTTGACCTTACTTTTTATATCTTTTGAAAACCGGGGTTTGCACTAATCGATTATTCAATGATAAATATCATCAAAACATTTCATGAAACTCAAGAGAAAAATGTGTGAAATGATTGATCGATCATGAGAAACATATTTTTTTTTTTGACAAACCAACATCAACTTTGTGGAATTTATACTCATTAATGGGTAAAAATTACCCATTTGCATGATATTTTCAGCTTTATTTGACTATAACTCAAAAAACGGTGCTTTAAGGCGACTGAAATCTCTTTCATTGCATTTTCAAAGAATTTGAACTAGATGTTGATAATGAAAAGAGTATGGGGAAAAAACGGGGATTTTTTTGGCAAGGATTTAAAGTTTTTGACTTTTGAAAAAAATAATTATTTACTCATTTTTATCATTTATCATTTTTAAATTTTTTTCTTCTCATATAAATTTTTTAATTTTTCAAAGTCTGATGTGTTTTGTTTTCATGATAATGAGTTGAAAAACTGGGAATATCTTAGTCAAATATTAAGTTATTAACTAGTAAAATTTAAAAAAGCGATCCAATAAAGTTCAGTTTTTGACTTTTTGCCGCCTCAAACCCCATAGTCGAGCGGAGGAAAATTTTGACTCACACGGTCAAAGAAAACTTCCAGATGTTACTACAACCTCCAGAAGTTTCCAGACATTCCACGCCGCTCACCATATGATGACAATGACTGACAGAATATTTCGCTAATACGGTGCACATTCCATTATGAAGTTCCTTCATAGTCTTCCGATAATTGTTCTGGAACAATAAAATTTTGCGTAGCGTTCGTTGGTTGCTGTTCGGATTCGAAGTGAAATCGCTAAGTGTTTTCAGTCCAACAAAGAGAGTTCAATTGTTAGGTCATAAGGTCGAACTCAGCTTTGCTCCCTAGCTGAAGGAAAAAAATGGGATCAATTCGCAGTTCACAGTTCGAACTCCGTTTTGAAACATCGCAATAGGGTACTTAAATTTAAGTTCATAGAATCGAACTATGTTTTGAACCTCGGTCATACTTAATTTTGAGTAAAAAAAAGGAGCGTGTATTTGTGGTGTAAGCAGATTCTTCTGCTGGAGGATCCTCTCTGATCCGAGGTGCGAGAAGAACGGAAAACGTTTTACTGTTGGATACGAAACCGCCACGGTGTTTCAACAGAATCATAACAGTTTTCCCAATTATTTTCCCGATTCACCAAACTTTAACAAAATATTAAAAGTTGATGGTATAGCTCTATTGCATACTTTTGATGAGTTGACATTTAGAATTTTAGGGTAATTTTCAAACCATTATAACATTTTTATTATATCTCCAATCGTAGTACAACTTCGAGTGAAATGTTTGTCATGATATAGGCTGCTCAAAAAATTACAAAACGCACCAAAATTAAAAACCAAAAACAAGAAGTTTTTCGTTTTAAACATTTTTACAAAATTTCGTAAAATTTCGTTGTTAAACAGATTAATTAGTCGTGAAATCCAATTCAATGATACAGTAAAAAGATTTATTTAATCAAAATTTTATTACACAAATCTTCATGAATTCAGATTCTGCTCTTCAATGGTAATTTCAATTTATGGTAACACATGAAATAGTCTTTTTCCTCAATTTTGTTTTGATTATAAAAATATGAGAAGTTCTTAATTCGGTTCAAACTCTCTGCCTATCAAATACTTATTAAACCTTCCAAACAAAATCTAAATATCTTAGTTTCAATTTTATCAAAGTTTCTTTGAATTTTCGTTTAAAATTCGCAATTCAAATTTTCATACAAAAAGTGGTTATGAATTGGATTTATTCGTTTTTTTAGAATATAATATTTCGATTTGGAGAATAAATTTTTATTATTGCTTACGAACCTACAATGTTACTCAGAAGTTTTCAGAAAAGCGGTTCATCAATAAAAACAGACATCAAATTCATGATTGGACCTTAGAACATAATAAGAAGCCATATTCAGAATACAATATGGAATACTTATTAGTCGTGTTTACAGAATAAAATTGCATCTTAGAATAGAGAACTCAATCTCTGTCAAAATTGATGTTTCATATAAAATTACAAATAAAGATACAGCACAAAGCTTTTAGTAAACAACAAAAATTTTGTTCAAAGCAATGTGAAATGTTTTCAAGAATAAAAAAAAATGGTGCGATGGAATTCAAATTTGAAAATTTCTAAAAAAAAAAGTAGTAAACAATGCGTAGGAAGCAATGACAGAATCATCATTTGATGGTCACATTTTATTGGGCAACAAATCCGTTTTTAATACTCTAACAGTATCTTCTTCTTTCTAATATATAAAGATGAGTAGGACTATATATGTTTGTTTGTTTGTATGCACCTTATACAAATCTACACCGCTTAACCGATCAGCCTTAAATTTGGTACAGAGATGTAGTCGGACCAGGGTAAGGTTTTAGTAATAGTTTTGAGCCCCTCCCACCTAAGAAAAGGGACCCTTCAATACAACTTTCGTTTTTATTACCACAAACCAAAAGTCATGGCACCCATTTTGGCAACCGATTTTCGTTTGTTTTGGCGGGGTTATTTTTACCATCACCATGGGCCGGGCATTAGAAACGACCATCAAGAGTTCAAGTGGACTGGATAGCAAATCAAAGATTGCTGAGCATTAAAAATTTGAAAAGGGAAATTTTGGCGGATGTATTTTTCTTTCTACTGTTCTAAGCACGTGGTACCGGAACGAAATATTTGGATGCAATAATAAGCCAACATTTTGAATTGAAATACAACTAGCCTGTTAGAAATATATTGGCTAGATTAGTAGCTTTCAAAGTGCTCTTTACAACCGCTGGGGGGCTTTGAGGGTCTACAAAATACATACAGTGAACTAATCAGTGAACAAAAAATTGACTTCTTCAGCTGAATAACTGTTTGGACTGTGTGCTGAAAAACTTATGAACCGATTTTTATAAATTCCAGCTTTCAAGAGCCAACTTTTTTTCACATTTTTGGAATTCCTCATAGAGATATTCAGCAACATTTATTAGATTCAGAGGTATAAGTTTAAGGCTGTGATTTTAACGCTTCGATAGCCTCTGAGGAATTGAAATGGGGGACAAGAAAATTGATTAGATAATTTAATCTGAGCTTTTGAGTTTTAAATAACTAAATTTCATTGACCAATTTCAAACTTTTGAATTTCATTCATGACCAATGTAGTCGATTCTAACATTCAATTTTGAGAAAATTTATTGTAAAAATGTTTAGTACTGCGAATTCAAACAAATGAAATCTTAGAACTTTAACTTTGATTACTCTTCAAGATAATTAATTAAATGTTTGTGAATAGAAATGAAATGTAGAAACAGAACTCAATTAAAACATTTTTTTCATAACATTAAAATGGTGTTTTCGATAACTTCAAAAAACTATTAGTGGAACTTTCAACATTTAAGGTTAAGTTGTAATAAAACAATGTGAAATTAAAAAGCGAAAAAATACACACACACATTTGAAAGCATGCAAAGTGAGTTTTTGACATGGTTCAACAAAGTTCGGAGCTCTTTTTAGAAATATCTATGTAAATAATACTTAAATATACCATTGTACAGGGAAATCATCCATCTTCAAAAGTGGGATAATCTCCAACAGAGATTTCATTGGATAGGGGATGAGAAAGATAAAAACACAGTTTGATCTTTTGAAGATTAAAATATAAGGCCAAATCTATTCAATATTCTTAAAAAATTATGGGTGTAAAAAATGTTTTTCGTGAGAGGATGAATAAGCATTCAAGATAAATTGTTTCGAATTTCGATTAATTAGAACCTCATAACTACAAAAACTATAAACACAGTGAATAATCTCACGAAAAACTTTAAAAAGACTAACAAAACTTTCATAGTCAAACTTAAGTCAATTTTCTTATAATGATGAATATAAAGCTTCCAAAATTTCTAAAAGTCAAACGATTCACTTTGATTTTTATTTTATGTGAACCCAAGCAAAGACGGATAAAATCAGCTAGTTGTTAAATATTTTAGACAAAAATATTAACAAAATTTCGGCATTTATGACTTTTTACGCATAGTTGCATAGTCAGTTCTTTCTGATTTAATTTGAACTTTGAAAATGAAGTAAACGAAAAAAAATTCCGGACCTCCAGAAACAAATTGCTCCGGACCATCAACGATTGTATCACATTTTTAGTGAAGCACGTTAACTGATTTTTAAATCTATGGCTCAGATCTCTAAAACTGGAAACGGTGAAGTACTGTTTGATATACCTTCTGTTAAAAATTCCACAGAACTGTAAATTCTAGTCTGGGGAACTCGTTGCCCATATTTTGTTTAACTTTTGAAATTAGAATTCAAAAAATAAGATCGTGATTTCCAAACTCAGCAATGAGAACTTTAAAAGATGGACTTGGTATAGACAAGCTGTCAGTTTATTAGAGTAACTTATCAAGAAACAATGAAATATCACATTTAAATACTTTTTGGTTCCTAAAACGGATTGAAATGTCCGGTTTTATACACCATTTTTAATTATTTTGTGAGCATTATTTGAAAACATCCTTAAAAAATATGTTTTAAATTTATGATAGAGTCGTAAATTCCAGCTTTCTTTACAAATAACTCTTAAATTTTAATCAGATTTTCTAAAATTTCTGAAAGTCATCCTACACAAAGGATAACTTTCAAGAATTTTAGAAAAAGTTTAAAATGTTGTTAAATTTTAACGAAATAAGACAATCAAAAACACACGACGTATTACAGGACACGAGACTTAACGTTCTTACTTAACGGAAAAAGGGTTTAAAATTACCTTTTTTGTCGACCGGTTTCGGGCTCGATGTTGCCCATCTACAGGACGATGTCCGACTGATTACTTGAAGACGGTTAACGTAACCAATTTCCTACACTGCTGATGTATTCGTCGAAAGGGTGTCGCATCATGCGAACTTTTGGTTGGTCAGGTTGAAAAGTGGAGATATAATCGGCGGGTCATCCTCGTTCATCAACGGTTTCTCGGCCGTGCTGATGAACATAGACTCCCAAGCGTTAAGATGTCCAGGTTTGCGTACGCATTTTTTAAATTTGACCTTTTCCCAGTCAATGGAATGGTCAAATTCTGTTGTGTGGGCGGCCACGCTCGATTCATTGATCCTTTTGTTTTCAACGGCATTCTTATGCTCTTTGAGCCGCACTTTCAATTTACGGCGGGCTTGGCCGATGTAAATCGATGGACAACTCTTACATGGAATTTCGTAAATTCCAGATCTTTCCTCTTCTGGAATCCTATCTTTGAGTGAAACTAGCCGATCCTTCAAAGTATTCCCACTTTTGTACGCAGTTTTGAATCCGTGTTGTAGAAGAATCTTATTTATTCCATTAGTTAGTTTCGGATGAAATGGTAGACTAACTCTGTAAGATTCTTCTTTTTCCGGTCTGAAGGTAGTTGTATCACTTCTATACTTTTTTCGGGCGTGTTTGCGAAGGATTTTTCGAACAAATTCGTAGTCATATCCGTTCACAATCCCGGCTTCGTATATTTTCTGCTTTTCCTCTTCAAACTCGGGCTTCTCCATCGGAATATTATACAACCGGTGTGCCATAGAGTGGAATGCGGCTTGTTTTTGAGCCCCAAAATGATTCGAGTCGACCGTGATGTATCTATCAGTTGAGGTTGGTTTACGGTAAATTCCAAATTTCAAGGTATTATCCTCTTTTCTTTGAATCAGCAAATCAAGAAAAGGGAGTTTTCCCTCAACTTCTTTTTCAACCGTAAACTTGATCGAGCTATGCTGATTATTGAGGAGTTCGAGTGTCTGTGGGAGATAGCGTTCTTTTACGGATGCAAAAATATCATCTACGTAGCGCCACCAAACACGGGGGAAGAGTTTTTCTTTTTTCTCCAGATCCGTTTCAAAATCTCCCATGAATACTTCGGCTAGAAGGGGGGAGAGTTTGCTACCCATACTAAGGCCAAAGGTCTGTTTATAAAACTTACCCCGAAAGTGCGGCTCAAAGAGCATAAGAATGCCGTTGAAAACAAAAGGATCAATGAATCGAGCGTGGCCGCCCACACAACAGAATTTGACCATTCCATTGACTGGGAAAAGGTCAAATTTAAAAAATGCGTACGCAAACCTGGACATCTTAACGCTTGGGAGTCTATGTTCATCAGCACGGCCGAGAAACCGTTGATGAACGAGGATGACCCGCCGATTATATCTCCACTTTTCAACCTGACCAACCAAAAGTTCGCATGATGCGACACCCTTTCGACGAATACATCAGCAGTGTAGGAAATTGGTTACGTTAACCGTCTTCAAGTAATCAGTCGGACATCGGGCAACATCGAGCCCGAAACCGGTCGACAAAAAAGGTAATTTTAAACCCCTTTTCCGTTAAGTAAGAACGTTAAGTGTCGTGTCCTGTAATACGTCGTGTGTTTTTGTGTCTAGTAAAAGTTCTTACGTGAGCACATATCATTTAAAATGAGTAAGACAATCAATGCTAAGAAAATCTTGAATTTGTCTCCGGAAAAAAAACAAGAATACCAAAATAAAACAGTTGTCGTCACCCTGCTTCTCATTAATGTGTACTTATTTGAATATTCTATTTAAAAATTGAGATAATATTTATATTTATACTACTGGTCTGCTGCACATATTGACTAAAATTCATTTAAAATAGAGAGCTATCTTGTGATCTCGGCAGTTTTAGTTACAATATAGTTCCGAATAAAAACTCTTTCCATTTTGAAAATGTGTATTTATAACCCCAGAAAATAAGAACTAAAATTTAACATACTGTTTATAATAATTCTTAAAGCTTTTTAAGCAATGAAAAGTTGCGACCTTGAAATCTATATGAATGTTTTAATCGATCGAGTTAGACACCTTCAGTTTTTATTTTTTTTAATTTTTTTCAACATTTGAGAAAATATAACAAATGTGTAGTAGAAAATAAAGATACTTGATCCCTGTGGGTTGATACTTGATTCCACAGCTATATCTTGAAACTAGACTGTCTCACATAGATCAAATGTTCTAGAAAAAACAGCAAATCTGTCATGGAAAAAATTACAAAAATTTAAGTAAAGTTTTTAAAAGCCATTGAAGATGAAAAGTGTTGCATGATGCCCTCGTTGACGTTTTTTGAGGAAAATTTCCTTCAATCACCTTCATTTGATTGGTTGCAAGTTGAAACTGGAAGTAAACTTCTTTCTACAAGTAATAACACTAGTCGCATGTACTAGCAAACTCGCGACACTGTTTTTCGTCACCTACAAGTGAAACCCTTTCACTAGAGGGGTCGCAAGTTGAACTCGGAGCTAAACTCAGTTGTTGAGCAAGTTGAAATCGGAGCATATCTCTAAAACATCTTCTGTTCCTTTCCCTTTTCGGCTGAAACTAAATAAGACCTAAATTTAGAACAAAGCTTAGATGTTGATTGGTTTGTTCCTAAAATAACATATTCCAATTCCAATCTTTTATTGATACCCTAGGTACCTTGAAAAGTTTCCCAGGCAAGAAGATCCAAATTAAAAATTTTCCCCTCACTTCCAAATGCACTTGAAAGCAAATGGAAACCTTAGACAAACAATTTGTTTTTGCTCAGAAAAAAAATGGCGATCTAAAAGAAGCTGCAGCATTGAACTGGCTGCTGAACGATGAGAATAGCGACGGTGACATCCAAGATTGAAATGATGATGATAATGATGATGATTACAGACCTGTGAAGAACGTTAAAAAAAAGAAAAAACCTTAAAAAAGACTTCACCAGAGGATGATGATGGCAGCAGCTCATCTTACAGACACTTTTGTGTTCAGGAATCTTTTTTTAAAGTAGAGGGTACTACTACTATCTATTTATATTTTTTATCTCCTATTTCCTCACTAGACTTTTATCCTTCACATTCCCAGGATTGTATCCAAAGCCGACGACCGGAGGAGATGGAAAATGTGTCTATTTATCTTTTCGACTTAACGCTGCTATAGCGCTAGTTTGTCTTCAAATTGATTCTTTCCTGCTGCAGGCTGTTTGAGGGTGTTCTTTATTCCCTGGAAAAGATTCTGTAGATTTTAAAGAAAAAGTTGGATTGTGAATGAAATTTTTTTGAAGATTTTGTGATAATTTTAAATTTGTCCCAATGTTAAAAAATTTAGCAAAAAATTAGAGAACTTCCACCAAAAGTTGCAAAAATTTTCATCCGATAGCCTACCTTCGGGCTTATCGAAAGCTGGACCTGGACCGATATGATAATGACGAACCGAGAACCTTTATTCTCGACTCAAAGTTTCCCAAAAGCTTCCGAGAATAATCCTTCCAAGGGCTATTTATCGAACGGCGGCGTGTCAACATGTTTACGCCCAAATCCTCAAAACCGAAAACCGGAAGCAACACAAACACATTTAAGACGATTATCGGGGGTTTTAAAATTCGTTCAACTGTTGCCGTTTGATGATGGGGAAAGGGCTTTAAGTTTGTTAAAAAAAAATGTAGGTAATCCTGATCCAAACAAAAAAAATCGGTTTTAAGCTTCAATTCGATAGACAAATTTAAATAAAAAAAAATCAAATCCTAGAAAATTTAAAACTTCACTCTCGCTTTTCTCAGAACTTGTTCCAATTGGAGACTCGAATGCTCCACCTGAAGCAGAAATTGAAACATGAGTCATCATTAATCTCAATGATTACATCTCCATATTTTTCTCCCCCTTGTCCTTCAAGCTGTGATAATAAATAAATTTCAGTGAATCGGTAAAAATGATTGCGCGCCTCCACTGGAGGGTGAAGCATAAAGCATCAATCAAATTGCCGTTTCCAAAATCATCGTCAAGCCCGAACAGAAAGTGAGTGAGTGAGCCGGAATGACAAATTGCAAAGCCGAATCCTTTTGCCAATTTTTCTTACTTTCACAACAGCGATGAGAAATTTTCCCACAGCCTTTTTCTTTTGCATTTGCGGAACAACTTGCAGGAATTCACAGAATTTAGGAGGGATTTCTTTTTACAGCTACGATTGGTTCTCGTTTGCGAAAAATTATTTTCTTGAAATCTTGAAAAATTCTTTAAATTTGAGAATATTGAGTCGAATGAGAAATTTTTTTTATTGTTTTTCAACAGTTTTTGAAATATATAAAATCTCATATGAGTATGGCAATTTATTCAACCAAATTATTCAAATTTTGTGTAAATTTAACACATTTTTTCCAAAATAAATTACCATAAATTCACTGTTCCAGAATCAAATTATTCAGCATTCCACTCTGGCTGGCTGCCACGCCACTTCTCGAGGTTCTGGTTTGTTGCCTCCGGAAATTTTCTGCTTCTGCGAGGATCATTCAGGTGGTTCGGATTTTTTATTCTGTCTTCTCAGTCGCCGGTTTTACTTTCTCTCTCTCCTCCGGTTGGCAATTCATTCAAGCCAGAAATTTTTTCAAGCATCAAAGCGAAGTGAGGTGGAATTTTGGGTGAGCAGCAGTTCTGTTTCTTCTTGTTCGAAATATTTTTCCAGGAATGTTTTTTTTTTTTCAACAGCAGCTTTGAGTTTGATTTGGAAATATATCAACCTATGAATCAGCTGGGAAGAAGCTTTGAATTGTTTAGGAGATATGAATTTCGATGTAAGTATTTGAAACCGGTTCGATTTTTTCCAAAGCTTCTCTCCAAGTATGACTTAAAATTATTCTCTTAAGACAAAGGAAAATTGAGATGGAAAAAACACTCTGGAAGGGATCTTCTTTTCTCACAAATCCAATCAAACGGAAACTCAACTACTAACACATTTTTCCACAGCCTTTTTCTTCATTGTCAGGAACCTTTTTTTTGCAGGATGCCAATCGATTGTTGGTAAGGGCCATAAACTTGAGGAATATTTCAAACAAATTGGATTACTACCTTTTTATTCGATTATTATCAAGACTTTCCATCATATCTCCATAAATATGGTTGCCAGATTTTTTTTTTGCTACACGGATCGGATATTTTGTCTGAAAACCTGGCAAAATCTGAGCATTAATTGCAAAATTGTCAACCAAAAATCTGGGCAATATCTAGGCAAATTTCAGAAATTACTCATATAAAATCACAAAAACTTGTAAAAAAAATCCTCAAAACTCATCACCACATTTTTATCGTATTTTCGGCTTCCAAAAATCTATTTATGATTATTTTTGTAAAACATGCCCATTAATTTAATTTTGGAAGCATTAATAAAACATTTCCATAACACAATTTGTTTTTTTTCCATTGATTTGGCGAATAAAGTGAATAAATCCGAGCAAAATCTAGACTTTTTTCAATGAATTCCGGATAACCTAGCCGGATTGGACTTTTCCCAAATTTGTTGTAAAATATCTGTGTAAATCCGAATAAAATTGGGCAATCTGGCAAGATTACCCATGAATCAATAAAAAAAATTGAAGAGTTAACTGTAACAAAGAAAAACCTTTGTGATATCACTTTAACACTATTTGAAGTTCAATGTTTTTAATTTTTTTTTTTTTTTTGATTCCTGGAATGGAAATTTTATTTTATTATCAATCAATCTCTAAAAGCAAATGTTAGCTTACGTGAAATTTTTGATTGCCCATTTTAAATTTTGTTTGCAACTCATATTGAGAGCATCAAGAGAGCATCTAAAAATACTATAAGAAATGTAAAAAAAATTTAAAAACCTTTATTGCTTAATCTTAATCTCTTGGGCCGGCATATTTTTTCAAATAATTCCAGTTTAATTCCTGCTTTTGTCAATATTGAAAAGATTATTCAAAGTTATTAATTATTACAAAAACTTTCATGGAATAGAAAATATTGTTAATTTACAAAATTTCAATACTTTTATCCATAAACCTGTTTTCTCCTTGCTAGAAAATATTCAGAGTTCAAGAAACCTTAGCGTAAACAAATGTATCAATATCAATTGAAAACTGAATCATCAAATTACTTTTATGAAACTCTCTAAATTGATCGAGTATAAACTCATAAAAGCTTCATTTTTAGAAAAGATGCAGTTCTTCTTCAAAAGATAAAGTCAGTCCAACAATTGTAAAAATCTTCAAAACTGTACCACGTTTGTAGTTTGAAATATAAAGACTCATTTGGCATTATCAACTTTAAATCAATAATATTTGTACTTATACCCCTTCGGCTGTGAGGACCCCATGTCAAATCTTTCAAAAGCCAAAATAAAAAATAAAGCACTTTTTAATAGATAAAATGCAACAAAGATGTGATATGAGATACACAAGTGCGAAAAAATATCTTTCAATAAAATAAGTTTTCGTGTTCGGAATTTTATTATACATTTGTCATTAACTTAGTTTTCAAATATAGATAAAAACCTAAAAATTGGGTCGACCAAAGATTTATGAAACGCGAATAATATTATTCAAAACATGTAAAAAAAGAAAAAAAAGCTTTTATCGACCAATCAAAAAAATTATGAAAAAAAAAATCAATCGGGAAAATTTCCAATTTGACATGATATATTCCGGAAATCTAGTAAGTTTTTTGTTTCTGTTCTTCTCATCCCTTCATTTCTTCTCAAACTTCATATTCAAAAGTATTTTGATAAATTACACAAGATCACAAAATTCATATTTTTCCTAGGTGCATTCATTCAAGGTTGGAGTGGATCCCAAGCTCAAAGACGCCGCTCTTTCCCCTAGAGCTTGGCCCGCTGGCATTCTGTTTAGAGAGTTTGAGGATCTTTGATAGAAAAAACCCGTCGACACCTGTTGTCCCGTTTCCTCCAGCGACCTCGCTCACTCCATCTTTAAATTCCGGGAGTTCTACACCACTGGTTGTACCACACCAATGATTGCTGACATTGAAAGTCCATCGTTTTTCGACAACGAGTCCCTCGAGGCCTCAGCCTCATGTGCTTGCTACAATTTTATCGGATCTACCTACTAGTCAATCATTTTTGTCGTCAATTGCTTCTACCCCGGGGTGCAACGGTTTTAGCATTTTGGAGACCTCTAAGCCCTTCGACTCAGTCGCGCTGATTCCTGCCAACGTCTTCAGTCGTCCCGGCCCTGAGTTCGACTGCGGTGACGAGGTTCTCCGACCGGTTTTCAACGACAAGTATTCATTCTGTTCGAGAACTTGCAATGCTCGTGACATGATCTCGCCTTACAACAGATTTCATACCGACGGTCAATTTGCAACGATCCGACCAGCCACTTCGACTTGGGTCACATCACCGGGACGCACCGAGCTTGGCCTTTTGGGGACCTCCGAGCCCTTCGACTCAGTCGCGCCGTTTCCAGCCAGCGTCATCAGTCGTCCCGGCCCTGAGTTCGTCTGTGGTGACGAGGCTCCCCAGATCGCCTCTACAGGCAAGTACCTTTCGAACTCAAGAACCAATCCCTCGCGTGATGAATTTCTACCAATTGTCAGATCCCTGCAACGGTCCTTGGGTAGCTCTGCTTCAACCATTGACGCCTATCAACACGCTACGCTTGCTAACTCAACAAACATAGGGCTTTCATCACCGGGACGCAACGTATCAGGTCCAACGGAGACCCCTATTCCCTTCGACTCAGTCGCGCTGTTTCCCGTCAACGTCATCAGTCGTCCTGGCCCTGAGTTCGTCTGTGGCATAGGGGTTCTCCAGCCTGTGAACTCAGGCCTGTGAGTATGGCCCTCCTGACCGTTTTCCTCCGCCTGATGGTTCCTCCCCTTCCAGCGTTCGAGGCTCTAGGTCTGCGATGGAATCTTATGATTCACTCACCAATGTCGGGGGCTTAAGCTCCTGTCTAGCAGATTATCTGCTCGCCAGCTCTTGTTCCTGCTACGACGTTGTCGCTTTCACGGAAACATGGCTGAACGACCGTGCTACCTCGAGTCAGATATTTGGACCAGATTACGTTGTTTTTCGTTGTGACCGCAGTCCCCGTAATAGCAAGAAGAACTCTGGAGGTGGAGTTTTAACTGCTGTTAAATCCAATTTTCATGCACTGCTTATTGACGATGACTCCTGGCACGATTTGGAACTTGTGTGGACCCGCATAGATCTTGGCAACCGAAAACTCTACGTATGCGTGCTGTACCTGCCCCCTGATCGCACACGAGATGTCTCCCTGGCGGAGTCTTTTTCTCGCTGCATATCCAAAGTGAGTTCTTTCTGCGCCCCCGAAGACGATATTCTCGTCATTGGTGACTTCAATATGCCCGGTTTGAAGTGGTGCTCCAACCATGGTAGCTTTTTGTACCCAGATCCTGTGCACTCTACATTATCGGCGCCTTGAAACATCATACTAGACTCCCTGAGTACGGCTACCTTGCGTCAAATTAACAGAGTTACTAACGAAAACGGCCGTATGTTGGATCTCTGCTTTGCTAGCGATGGGTCTCGCGCTCCGACCATTGATTCGGCTCCTGCTCCGTTCGTTAAGGCAGTTAAGCATCATCCAGCTCTAATGGTTTCGCTCGAGGTCACTGGATTGCATGCTTCTGTCGAAAAATCAGCACCTTTCTATCTAGACTTCAAGAAAGCGGATTTCGATGCTATCTCCCATATCCTGGGCACGGTTTGAATCCCAATGCTGCGGCCGAAACCTTTTCGCATATCTTAAATTACGTTATCGACCGCCACGTGCCAAAGCGACTTGACTTCCGGAAATTTGCGGACTCCCTGGTTTACGAAAGAACTGTGTCGACTGAAGACGGCGAAGAGATGTGCTCTTAGAAATCACCATAAGCTCAAATCCTCCCAAACTAAGGATGTATATCGAAGACTGAACTCCGCTTATAAAAAAGCCAGTAAGCGTTGTTACCAAAATTATCTTTTTCGAGTACAACGTAACCTCAAGTCCAACCCAAAATCGTTCTGGAAGCATGTCAAAAGTCAGCGGAATGAACCTGGTATTCCAACTCGAATGTTTCTGGATGGCAACACTGCGAACTCTGATGGCTGAATCTGTGCTCTCTTTGCTAAAAAATTCTCGAGTACCTTTGCTACTGCTTCAACATCCCCAGAACACGTGGAGAGTGCTGTTAGGAATGTTTCGCCACTCGGCTTCAGCATGAGCACGATTGTAGTAGAGGATGCGGTCATATCTAAAGCAGCGGCAAAGCTCAGAAACTCCCTCTCTACTGGCCCGGACGGTATACCATCTACCTTTTTGAAACGATTTATGCCTGTTTTACTGACACCTGTAAGACTCATCTTCCAAGCTTCTCTTGACAGAGCCACCTACCCTTCACTGTGGAAGGAAGCCTACATGTTTCCAGTCCATAAAAAGGGGGACCGGAGAGATATCAACAACTATAGAGGAATTTCTGCTTTATGTGCAATCTCCAAACTATTCGAATTAGTCGTCATGGATCCGATTTTCTCGTACTGTAAGCAAAATTTTTCAATCGATCAGCACGGTTTTATGCCCAAACGACAACTAACCTGTTGACATTCACCTCCTATGTACACGAAAGTTTTGCTGCTAAGTCTCAAACTGACGCCATTTATACTGATTTGTCAGCAGCGTTTGATAAGGTGAACCACGATATCACCATTGGTAAGCTTGGGCGCTTAGGATTCTGCGGACCTTTACTTGGCTGGTTCCGCAGTTACTTAACTGGACGTAAATTGACAGTTCGCACTGGAGACACTCTCTCCAGCCAGTTCTCTGCTTCCTCTTGTGTGCCCCAAGGTAGGCCCCAATCTATTTCAACGCTCACACTCCTTGACGGTCCGAAACTTTGTTATGCTGATGATCTTAAACCGTTCTACGCCATAAACGGTCAGGAAGACATTGATTTTCTTCAAAACCAGTTTAATCTTTTCGCACTGTGGTGCGACATCAACTGCCTGCCTTTGAATCGCAGTAAATGTGCAGTCATCAGTTTCTCTCGAAGACGGCAGCCTTTTTGCGCGGAGTACTTCTTAGGAGCTGAGTCCATTGCACGGGTGGACCACATCAATGATTTGGGCGTAATACTCGACCGTAAGCTTGAATTCAAATCACATACGAACCACGTCGTCGATAAAGCTTCTAGAAGCCTCGAATTTTTATTTCGAGTGGCCAAGGAATTCAAGGACGTGTATTGCCTGAAGAGCCTGTATTGCACCCTAGTTCGATCCATCCTCGAATACGCCTCAGCTGTCTGGTGTCCTTACTACCAGAACGGTAATGAGCGGCTCGAGGCTATCCAGAGGCGCTTTTTGCGTTATGCCCTCAGACACCTTAACTGGCAAGACCCGTTCCACATGCCAAGCTACGAACATCGATGTCGTCTTATAGACATAGATACTCTTCAAGCCCAAAGAAATGCAACACGAGCTTCTTTTGTCGCCGATCTACTGACATCGCGTATCGATTGTCCTACGCTACTGGAAGCTATTCCTCTTAGTGTGAGACCCCATGGACTGAGAAACCAGGACCTTCAACTGTATGTACTAATTCGATTGAATAACTATGGAGCCAATAGTGCATTCATCGGTGTAATGAAAACGTTCAACCGCTTTTCCGAGCTCTTCGACTTCGACGATTCGTGGGATGTTTTCCGAAGAAATGTTTTAAGAATATCAAGAAATCGCTATGTAGATGTAAATTCTATGTAACTTTAACTTTAAGTCGTCATTTGGACCTATACTTGGTCCGTTGACTGAATAAACAAATAAACAAATAAACAAAGGATTTTAGAACTTATTTATTCGGGTGCCTTTAATTCAAATATTTAAATGGTTTTTTTATCAGCTTCTATTTCTGAAAAAAAACAATTAAAAGAGATAAAAATCATTTAAGAAATTTCTTCCTTTTTGGCATACCTTGAAAATTCAAAAACATCAATTTAAACTTATTATCAACTTTTCTTAAGGGGGGGGTAGGGTCTAACACTTTAAAAAAATCGATTTTTTTATTTTTCTATTTTCTTATTGTAAAACATTTCAAGAATGTTGTGTCAAATTTTCAAGTCGATTGAAGCAAAACTGTAGAAGTTATAGGCCTTTATCTCCTCCTATCTAATACTGCAAGAAAGCAAGAGCAGAAATTTCAAACGCGTTTTTCTCGAAAGCACATTTTTAAAGTCCGTGGACATCGTCATTTGAAAACTACTTATCCGATTCTTTTCAAATTTGGATCATACTTTCTACATATAAAATACCAGACCCCAACGTTTTTCTTTTTTGATTTTTTTACTTTGGGGAGATTTTACAGGTGAAAAATGGCGGATTTTTAAGTGAAAAATCGTAATTTTTACTTCAAACAGCCACAAAAATTTCATAAAAATATTTTTAAGTTAAATAAAAACGTTGGGGTCCAGAAAAACATCTATTAAAAATATTTTGCTCTGATTTTTTGACTTCAGATGATTCTGTGCTGAGATACAGTGTCCACCGCAAATCCTGTTTTCTAAAAGGCATCCTCGAAAGTGCTCCGTCACCGGCTCATTTTTCAATATTTTTCTACGAAAAAATTACTAAATGTTCTTTTAACAATGTATTGTATAATGCAAAAAATTTGAATACATTTGTTTGAACGATAGCTCTAGAAAAAAATCGTGAAAATGGAGTTTTTTTTATACCCGTTAGACCCTACCCCCCCCTTAAGATCGCAAGTTTTTTTTCTGCGAAAAATGTAATAGAACAATTTTATTTGTTTCCTTTACCCCATTTTGAAATAAACGGGAGTTTTAACGACTTTTAAAAAAAGTGTTTAACCTAATTGAATTTTAGATATCTTTAAAAGCAAACAAATCGTTTGGCAGGATAAAACAATTTTGTTGAATGAAAGATTTTTTTCAAACTATCTTCAGTTATGTCAGTTTACTAGTTATGCTAGTTTTAATTTCTTTCAAATCTGTAGAATTTTTATTTTTTAGATCATTTTTCATTATTTTCATCAAATAAGTAGTATTCGGGATCAGTTTTTTTTTTCATGAAAATTTGTTAGTTCAATGATTGATCCCAGACAAAATTCAACACAACTTCATTTAAAAAATCATAAACATAATATCACCAAAACTTGAGGTGACAGACAAATCAGACAAGAATTCAGAACATTCCAATCTTTAAAAAAAATTCAATACAAAGGCTCCATAATGCTGTTTCCTTGATTAATCAATTAAATTCTTTAAATAAGTTTTCAATATGCCATGATGATTTTTTGAAAAAAATCTTTCTGGATTGTACATAAAGTTAAACTTTTCAATTTACATATGTTGTTTTTAATTTCCAAATAGATTTACTGAATTTTATAGAATAGTTTTTTTAGTATTACCGATATTCTTCAAGTTAGAATTATCAATTTTTTTGTGATATTTTTCATAAGTTTGCCTTTGTTTTTAAATCCTGATTTTTAACGTTTAAAAAAAATAATCATTTTGTAAGTCTATAAATCTAAATTTTTGATGAGAAAAATCGAGTTTCTATATTTTAGGACCCAATACTCCCGAAGACTATGACTATGAAGACAAAATATACAGAGGTTAGAATTTTAAACTAAAAAACTCGCTCAAAAAAGCCCAAAGAGTTTGGATTTATTCATCCCAACTAAAAAAATTTGAAAATATTCCACTGTTTTAATTGTTTTAAATCATCTTTCTTGAATCGATTAAATTTCTTAAAATAAGTTTTGCAAAGTTTGAAAAATTATTTGAAGTAGAACCTGTCAAGCTTAGTTTCAATTGGCAATGAAGCAAATTAGTATATACTTCGTGCTTTCACTATGAAGCGACTGTTTTTGTTGAATTTTTTAATAGGATTTAATAGCTTTCAGACTCGATTTTTTAAAGTAAAAACGACTTGTTTTTTACTACAGTCGTTTTTACTTAACAAAAATCAGAGGATGATAGTCGTTTAAAATTCTTAAAAAGAAAATGGTTTTAGAAATCAATTTGCTTATTTGCTGTGCATTTTTGGAATTGTTATTATTTCTAGCTAACTTTAAATTTCTGCTCTAAGAATGATGCAGTGTTAGAAAAAAGGAGATAATGCCCTATAATTTCTACAGTTTTGCTTCGATTGACTTGAAAATTTGACACAACATTTTTGGAAAAGTTTAACAAATTAAAAAAAATCGTTTTTTTTAATGTGTTAGACCATACTCCCCTCTTAAGCCAATCTGTCATACTAGGTAAAGTTTTTAACGGCATCGAAAAATGTTAAAATGTGTGCATCCATTTCTCGAATTTTTAAATTTTTTTTTATGAGAATCAAAAACTTAATTGTAGCAATACATTTTTTTCTTTCAACCGAAAGGATTTCAAAATTATAATTTCAAATTTCAAAAGATTTAGAAATTAAGATTAAAAAACAAAATTGAAAACCAAATTCCGAGTTTCAAAATTTTGGACCCAATTTAAAAAATGACAAGTTAGTCTGAATGAAAACTTGTTCAAGACTTGGAATCCACATTAGTAATAAAGGATTAAAATAAGGAAATTTCTCTTAACATTTTTGGTTGCATTTTATAAGATTTTGAACTTGAAATAGAAATTGGAATACAATGGCATTTTTTGTATAACAATTTATCATACAGACGAAATTATAGCTTGAAATTTGCAAAGTTGAGCGCATAAAAAGAAACTTAAAAATCCTTCATTTCAAGCATGACATCAGTATTAAAAACTTTAAACCGGAAAATTTACATTTCAAAGCTACATATATCTAACCACTTTTTCACTATTAGCAAGCAAAGTCAGTTCCAAAGTTAAGCAAAAAACAAAGCTAAGCAAAGCAAATATCAATACTGATGTTATGAAATCGCTTGGTAAATCTTTGTACCTGAAAACAATCACATTTTCGTAGGTGATGGAAAGAGTTAGAGAAACATGAGGACCTACCGGTGAGCCCTTGTATGTTTTTCGAAAAATTCATGATACTTACGGCTTATGTTCTTTCGTTCTTTGATACCTCATGTTTCTCTAACTCTTTCCATCACCTACGAAAATGTGATTTAGAAATATTTTTCGCAAACGATATTTTTTGTCCAAAGTGTAGTGATTATAGATAACATATAAAAGAATTGTGTGTTTTTGATGTTTTTAACAGCTGTCAATTATGAATCCTCATAGATCAAATTTGATCTGACAAGTTTATAAAATGACTCTTCCGTGCGATTTAAAAAAAGTTCATTGATGTAACTATTTTTTCAAGGAAGGTTTTGTGTTAGAGAAATTGTTAGTGAAAAAGGTTCAGAATTCGATAATTCGATCCCTTGTACGCCACAAAAATTTCATTTCTAAGACATTCCCAGACGAATCATGAATTTTTTTTTCTACTTTTCATAACTTTTTTTCCTGGGGAAATTCCGGCTTGCAATGATTCAAAACAAACTCGATTTTCGTTTCAATCCGTTTTGGATCTTCTTCAGGGACACAAAATTGAATTTTAAATCTACTTTTGACAAATTACAAAATATTTGTTGTGAGAAATTTAGTTAAAATGTGTTGTTTTCTTGTTGTTGCCGACTCGGTTGGCCTTGTAAACCGTGTCAATGTTTCTGTTTTTTTTTTTTAATTTTCTTATTAATTCGTGTTTTATGACAATAAGGTATAGCGATTGACTTCTGTGTTAAGTTTTTCTCGGAGTAAATCCGGTTGTTCGGAGATATTGGGATAAATCTGGAAAAAAAACAGATAAACAGGCAGCTTTTCAAGATCAGCCAAGTCAACAACAACAACAACAACAACAACACGAAAACGACACTTTTTAGCAAAACATCTCGCAACAAATATGTTGTACTCGGTAAAAATAACTTTAAAATACAATTTTAAGCCACTGAAGAAGATCCCACATGGATTAAAACGTCGGATACATAAAACAAGAATCTTTTTTTATCTTAATAGCCTGCAATCCGGAAGTTCCTTAGGAAAAACTCAATATCCAGTCGATCCATAAACATAAATAAACTTTTATGAAAGAAGATTGGTTATATTTGTTATTTAACAAATCTGACCAATATGTTCTTTAAGTTTCAATGTGAAGTTCGAATAATGTACAAGAAAAATATAAAAGCTCATTTTTCTGGTTGCTGTTGTTTTATCCCTCATATTGACTGACAACAAAAATCTGAGTGACACACTTTTGAATGCTTTGAATTTGATGTATCTTCGATTGTGAAAAGCTGCGGACAATAAAACGAACACCATTTTACAAGGAACAACAACACAAAAAATAAAATGGCAAAATGATGTCCCACCAGGCAGCGCAATGCTACACACAGTCTTCATTATTTTAATCATCATCATCAACAGTAGCTCTGACAGCAGAACACACTCAGGCTGGCCTCCCCATTTCACCCACTTAGGGAAATCCACCCACAATTCACGCCCATTTTCCCACCACCACCACCACTTGTAGCTTTGGGTTGCGTGGAAAATTGTGCTAGGGGTGGAGAAGCCCTCTGGACTGGAAAAACGATTCCTCCCATGCCATCATTCCTTGGCCCAAGTCCGACCCGCTAAGCCCTCCTAAGCTTCGGAAGAACTGTGTTAAATCTGCTCGTTAATCCCCACACGTTTGGTGGTCGACTTTTTGAGTGAGTGGGTAGTAGGTTTGAAGATTGGTGGGTGGAAAACAAATCATTAAAACGTGATGAGCAGAGTGTTTTTTTTTTCTACATTTTACATTTTCCACGTCCATTCTCTGAATTATGCTACCCGGGGGAAAATTTTCATCTCCATAATCCACACATGACTTCGAGCTGGATGGATTGGATGGTTTATTATTCATTTCTTAATCTCACCGTTTAAAAAGTGAGGGATAACTGTTTATTGTTTTGATTTTTCAATCAAAACGTGGAAAGAATAATTTCTATATCAGAACTGAAGTTTATCAATTGAAGTAAAGAAGTCAAAGTCCCCAAAGCCTAATAAGATTATTTTTGGAAAGTACCCTCAATTAATCACTTCCAGCTCAATTATTTCACTTTTGTCCACTGATGGTCAAGTCCAAAATTTTGCGAAACTTGATGGACTCGATGATGGTCTGCAAGCAAACGACAAAATAAACGATGATTTTTGCTCTCAACCACCCTCGCCAAGCAGCACAAATAAGACTCAGCACGAAAAAAAAATGACAAAAGAAGAGGGAAAAATTTAGTCATTCCCAATTTCATTACCATATCGTTTGTCACTCTTCTCGATCCTCTTCTTGTGTTTTCCCTACCAAGAAGCAAATCGGATTGTCGGATGCGAACATTTTAAATTAAATTTTCCATATTTTAAAAGCTCCTTCGCTTTTCCATCAGTTTTTCTCAACAGTTTCTCGAGTGGAACAATTTTCGAGTGAAAAATATATAAATTGAAAACAAGCAAACTTACTCTCTGTATTTTCAACATTTAAATAAACTTTTGGAAGAGTTGAACCTTTCGGGCCAAGAGTTTTTTCAGCCACCCACTCACTACTGTTGGGGTCTGGGAGCACTGGAAATTATGAGATGACCAATCATTCGGTAGGGGTTGGTTGA
This sequence comes from Uranotaenia lowii, assembly GCF_029784155.1. Classification (NCBI taxonomy): domain Eukaryota; kingdom Metazoa; phylum Arthropoda; class Insecta; order Diptera; family Culicidae; genus Uranotaenia; species Uranotaenia lowii. The sequence goes on along the minus strand of NC_073691.1, from coordinate 30,181,183 downwards.
TCAACTTTGAAATAACCGTCACATGAATTGCTTTTCATTGACTGCCCCTGGAAAAAATTCATTCTTCAATTTTGAGTGAGTAATTTTGAAGAGTTTATTTTCCATCCATTCGTTAAAAAACACTACTTCCCTAAGCATTTCCGTACAAATTTTTTGCATATATTGTAGAAAATTTTGACATTATTATCATAATTATTTTGATTGATTGGATCTTTTTAAACTTCAATTATTTAGGTATTTCTGACAATTTTGGAACAATTTTATCACAATTTTTACACAAGTTTAACACACATTTTGGCATAATTTCACACAGTTTTTACACAGTTTGACAAAAATTTTACATCCCTTATCACGATTTGATAACAACTTCGATGCCACTTTGACCGGATTGTGAAACTGTTTCAACACAATTCTGACACATATTTGACACAATTTCGAAATCATTTTCATACAATAATGACTTAGTATTTATACAGTTTCGACTGAATTTGACGCATTTCTACAAAGGTATTTTTATCACAACTTTGAAATCATTTTGATCAGACTTGAATACAGTATTGCCTTAACTTTGACACAATTTTGACACATATTGGACATAAATTTGACACAATTTCGACTCTGGTTTGATTTAATTTCGACATAATTTTGGTACAGTTGCGACACAATTTTGACAAAATTCGACACAATTTTATTACACTTTTGACATAATTTCGACACAACTATGAAACAATTTTGGCACAATTTTGACACAATTTTTACACAACCTTACTGCAACCTCAAAACATTTTTGGTTAAATTTTACTTTTTTAAATTCTGAAATAATTTAAAACATTCCGACATTTTTTGACACAATTTTGACATAATTTTCATATAGTTTGACACAATTTTGATACAAGTTTGATACAATTTCAAAATATTTTTGATTTAGCTTCGACTTAATTGTAAGGAATCCTACTTAGGCAATTTTATTACAATTTTGATACCATTTTGACTACCACAATTAATTTTGACACAGTTTTGACACATATTTGACAAAAATTTAACACAATTTCGACATGGTTGGATTCAATTTTGTCATATTTCGACACACTTTTGACATAATTTGACACAATTATGAAACAATTTTTGCGTACTTTTGACACCCTTTTGACACAATTTAAATACAATTTTGATACAATTTTGACACTGATTCGAAACAATTTCGTCATATTTTTGGTACAATTTCGACCCCAAATTGGCTTATATTGACACAACTTTACCACAACTTTGAAACATTTTTGACTTAATTTGTCCTTTTTTAAACATTGACACAAATTCAATAACTTTTTGACATTATTTGACACAATCTTGACACAATTTCGATACACGTTGGATAAAATTTCGTTATTATTTGATATAATTTTGATACTATTCCGATATAATTGTATAACAGTTTCGACTTAATCTGACGAAATTCAACAAATATCAATTGATAACAATTTTAATACCCTTTTGACTCAAATGTGATACAGTTTGCCACAATTTTGACAAAATTTTGGCTCATATTTGATACAAATTTGACACATATTTGACACATGTTTGACACAATTAAGATACTAGTTTGATTCAATGTTCACACAATTTTGGAACAGTTTCGTTACAATTTTGACATAAATTTACACAATTTTGATCCAATTTTAATAAACGTTTGGTACAATTATGAAACAGTTTTGACAAAACTTTGACAAAACTTTGACAAAACATTGTCAAAACTTTGACACAACTTTGACACAACTTTGACACAACTTTGACACAATTTTGACACTATTTCGATACAATTTTGACATAATTCTGGTACAATTTCGACTAAATGTAGACTCAATTTGACACATTTCTAACATAATTTTAAAACAATTTTGACACATTTTTGACTTAATTTCCCTTTTTTATTTTGACAAAATTTGAATAACATTTTGGCATTATTTGACATAATTTTCATATAGTTTGACAAAATTTTGACACAAGTTCGATTCAATTTCGTAATATTGATACAATTTTGACACTATTTGACTAAATTTCGACATAATGTGATATAGTTTTGAAACAATTTTATAAAAACTTTTGACCTTTGACAAAATTTCAACACAAATCAGATATAAGTTTGATAACATTTTGAACAAAATTGGACAATATTTTTAAAACATTTTCGAGACAAATTGACATAAATTAACTACAAATTTGACGCAATTTTGATTAAAAAAAAAAAAATTGACATTATTTTGATTCAATTTTGACACAATTTCGAAACAATTTAACACAATTTTGTCATAATGTTAATACAATATTGATACAATTTTTACATAATTTTGATACGATTTCGACTTAATTTTGACTTTTTTGGCACAATTTTAATACCATTTTAAAACAAATTTTAAACACAATTTTGATACAATGTTGACACAAGTTTTATCTAGTTTGAACAAGGTTTGATATAATTTGAGTGATTTTTTGCAGAATTCAATACAGTTTTTACCTAGGTTTGATAAAATTTTGATAGAGTTTGAAACATTTTCATCATAATTTTGATATAATTACGACAAAGTTTGAAAAAATTTAACAAAAGTAATTTGACATAATTTTGATACATTCTCGACACGATTTGAATGAATTTCAACATAATTTTACTTCAACTTTGACAACACTTTGAGATAATTTCTACACAATTAAAACACTTGTATGATAAAATTTTAAAAATAAAAGTTAAAATAATCTTTAAGATAATTTCAAAACAATTTGATGAATTTTGCCACAATTCAACACAATTTTGACACAAGTTTGGCATAATTTTTTAAAAGAATTAACACAATTTTAGCAAAGTTTTGATATAGTTTAACACAAGTTTGATACAATTTATAAATAATTTGACATAATTTTGACACAACTTGACTCAATGTCGACATGATATGATATAGTTTTGACACGATTGCATAACAAATTTGACACAACTTTGACATAATTTCACACAATTCAGAGTCATTTTTAACCAAACTTGATGATATTCTTAAAACCATTTCGAGTCAATTTGACAAAAATTTATATTTATACATAAGTTTTAAACAATTTTAATAAAAAATCCACCAAATTTTTTACATAATTTTATGAAGAGATTAACCACCGTAATTTTTGTTTGTTACTTTGATTTATCGGCCTAGCGGTGAAAAGTGATGTCCTTTTTAGTAGGGACATCTAAAGATTATGAATTTTTTTATATAGATGGATAGAAGGTTAGAAGAAATGAAAGATGGTGAAAATGAGCGGGTAGAATTTGTTTAGAAGCATTACCATCACATACCAAATTTTTGTTCCTCACGAGCCTACTACTATGAAGTGGTAGATACAGATAGAGTTGCATCTACCACCACACATTAGTAGGCTTAGCGTGGTCCGCCCCACAAGTGAAAACTTGTAGTTCGTCCGCACTACAAGTTTTCACTTGTGGGGCGGACCACGCTAAGCCTACTAATGTGTGGTGGTAGATGCAACTCTATCTGTATCTACCACTTCATAGTAGTAGGCTCGTGAGGAACAAAAATTTGGTATGTGATGGTAATGCTTCTAAACAAATTCTACCCGCTCATTTTCACCATCTTTCATTTCTTCTAACCTTCTATCCATCTATATAAAAAAAATCATAATCTTTAGATGTCCCTACTAAAAAGGACATCACTTTTCACCGCTAGGCCGATAAATCAAAGTTTTTACATAATTTTGATACAATATCGATACTATTTGATGTGATTTCGACATAATTTTGAAACAATTTTAAAACCATTTCACAACAAATTTTATACAATTTAGACACAATTCTGATACGGTATGGACACAAGTTTAAAGAAGTTTTGACAAGATATGACATAATTTTACTTAATTTTCGCATAATTTCGATACAAGCTGGACTTAAGTTTGATACATTTGACATAAATCGAGACAATTTAAACATTATTTCGATGTAATAAGGACAAAATTTGACATAATTTTTACACAAGTTTGATACAATTTCGAACTAATTTGATAAAATTTTGACATAATTTTGATGCATTTTCAAAACAATTTGAATGATTTTCGACATAATTTTACTACAAATTTAACACTACTTTGAGATAATTACTACACAATTTATTCATTTGTTTGATAAAACTTTAAAAATAGTGGTAAACATAATTTTAAGACAATTTCAAAACAATTTGATAAAATTTAAACTACAATTTTGAAACAAATTTTGAACAATCTTGAAACGATTCGACACGGTTTTGACCTTTTTTTTATCCAATTTAGATACAATTTGGACATATGTATTTTGACCATATTTTTGCATAACTTTGATGTAATAACAACAAAAAGATTCAACATAATTTTAAATCTTTTTAACACAAGTTTGAAACAATTTCAACAAAATTAAATAAAAAGTCGATTAAATTTTGCAACAGTTCGACACAATTTTGACATAAGTTCACTATAATTTTGACACAAGTTTGGCACGATTTTGAAAAACAGAATATACACAATTTTGACATAGTTTTGATACAGATTGACACAAGTTTGATACAATTTCTTAATAATTTGACATAATTTTGACACAACTTGACTCAATTTTGACGTGATATGATATAATTTTGACACATTTTGAGAAAATTTTACATTAATTTACTATAATTTCTACGGAAATTCGTGACAATTTAAAAAAATTCAACACAGTTTCGACAAAATTTTGGTACAATTTCGAAACAATTTAACTTGATTTTGTCATTATGTTGATACAATATCGTTACAATTTTTGCATAATGTGGATACGATTTCAACTTAATTTTTACTTAGTTTGAAATAATTTTGATACCATTTTACAACAATGTAGACTCAATTTTGATGCAATGATGACACAAGTTTAACGTAGTTTTGACAAGATTCGACATAATTTGTCTAGATTTTAACAGAACTTCGATACAATTTTGACTTAAGTTTGATTAAATTTTGACATATATGTATTGACACAATTTTAAAATAATTTCGATGTAATAAGAACAATATTTGACAACATTTTTACACAAGTTTAAAACAATCAATTTGACATAATTTTGAAAGATTTTCGACACAATTTGAATGAGTTTGGACATAATTGTATATAATTTTACAACAACTTTGACACAACTTTAAGATTATTTCTGCACAATTCAAACACTTGTTTAATAAAATTTTGATAATAAATGTTGTCACAATTTTAAAAACAATTGCAAAACAATTTCCGAACAATTTAAAATGACTCGAGACAGTTTTGTCCCTTTTCTAAACTAATTCCAGCACAATTTGGACAAGGGTATTTTGACTTTATTTTGGCATTATTTTGATGGAATAACAAAACTAAAATTTCGACCTATTTTTCACACTTTTCAACACAAGTTTGATTCAATTTCAACAAAGTTTAACATAATGGTAATTAAATTTTGACACATATGACACAATTTCAACATAATTTCACTTTCATTTTAATATAATTTCATAATATAATTTCATATGACATAAGCATGGCAAAATTTTGAAAAAAATAATACAATTTTGACATACCTTTGAAAATATTGCAACAATTTTGACATTACTTGGAAACAATTTTACAACATTTTCGACACGGTTCAAAGAGAAAGTTGTCATAATTCAGTCTAAATTTTTAACATTGAAATAAAAAACAGACAAATCTGTAATAAAACTTTGACTTAATTCTGATACAATTCTTGAATTTAACTTATCAAAATTTGACACAATCACACATTTTTGTAACTATTTTGAGTTCAACATGAAAAACTACCTTAATCAGAGTCTGCTTTGTGCTGCCGTCGCGAATGGTTCATTTTTGTTTGCTCCCCGCTCGTTTGTGTGTGAAGCTTACTTTAAGCTTCAATGCAAAATCGAAAATGGTGTAATTTCATAAATTAGTAATGTGTGAAGTGATAAAATCCATTTCCTGCAAACTAACACGAATTAGAAGAAGATGCGCATTGCGTCGACGTGTATTCTGCTTTCGCGGGTCATCGGTTTTGGCATATAAAACGGAAAAGACTTCCTAAAATTAATTCCGAAAAAAGTGTATTTTAAAAACACGATTTCGATTGTGAACTTATTTCTAAAATTTTGCCTGTAGAAGAAGTGTTTTCAACAATAGGTTGTAGTGAGAATGTTGTTACAAAACGGATCAATCTGTCCAGCAACAACAACACAGCAGCAATTCGAAACGTGTCAGAACATGTTTCCGATCACAGTAGGCGGGGACGTTGTGCGCTGGAGATAATGTTGCTTGTTTACATATATCCGAAGCATGAAGAAATGCTTTTTTGAAAATTGTGAAAAAGGAAGAAAAGAAGAAAACATGGGCTTAATCGAAGTCAATCTGGCGATGGGTATGTGTGGCGGGTGACAACGTCCAATGGAAGGGGTAGTGGTTTCCGTTTATTTTAGAAAAAATGCTACTATATTTTGCAAAATTTATTTGTGGTTGGTTTGGAATTGCTAGTGGGGTATATGAAAGTATTTACCAAATTAGATGGCAAGCATTTTCAGTGCGCTATTAATGCGATGATTAATGAAGATGATATGAAAGTGCAATGTAGATAAAGAAAGAATAATGGTTGTGGTAAGGTTTCATGTTTTGGTAAGATGTGCTTTAAAAAATGGTAAGATGTGTTTTCCCATATAAATTTAAATAAATGACTATATAAGATTGATCAATCAGTTGCCAGCTGGCCAGGTATATACACGGATGCCGGAATACCTGTTGTAAACTTTAAACATAAAAATGTTATAAATTTTTGTCTGGTTGCGAACCTGATTGATTCATTCATCCAAATAATACTAACAGTTACACGTATACATACATTACATAACAATTCACACGAAGCCATGGTGCCGGGTATGGTGTACAATGCATTAAAAATTTGTCCAGTTAACTAAATAATGCATATGATTCCATACTTTGGTCAAACTGCGGTGAATCCGTGCACCCATGGTGGATTATCAACATACAACATACAACATACAACATGAAAAACTACCTTAATCTTTAAATCTAAGCAAAATCTTGAAATAATATTAAATTAAAATTTTTTTTTTCTAAATTGTAAAACAATTTTGAAAAAGCATTGCAGCAGTTTATCTCTTTTAATATAGGTGTTTTTGAAAAATCTGTACGAAGTTTTAACAAAGTTTTGAGCAGAAGCTGAAATTTGACATTATTTTAATACAATATCTGGATAGTTAAACCACATTTTGATACAATTTTTATACGATCTTATCTTAAAAAAAAAAAAATTATTTAAATAGTTGCAATATTTGTAAAAATTTTGCAACAATGTTTTTTTCTAGTATTAACTAAATTTTGTATAAAATAAGTGCGAATTTTTTACTAAAATTAAATAATTTTGTTGTTTAAATTATGGTTAAACCTGACGCATTGAATTTTTTAATCGAGTTTGGACAAATGTCTAAAAATTAAGATTTCATAACGCTTTTTCAGCTAAAAAGCTTTTTTGTTTAAAATTCTATAACATTCTCATTCATAACAAACTTATTCAATTTTTTCAGGTACAAATAAAAAAAAATAGACAAGAGGATTGAAATATAGTAAAGAAAAATTAACTCGAATTTGATCAACAAATAAGTCAATACTTGAAAAAAGTATTAGGAATTAATTTGCAATTTTTTAACACTACTTTGACTTACTTTTAACAATTTTTTTATTGTTTAGACCCTTTAAGACTTTCGTCAATTTTGATTTTTTTTTAAATTTTGTAAATATTGTAAATTTTATCAATTTTGTCATTTTTGTCAATTTTGTCAATTTTGTCAATTTTGTCAATTTTGTCAATTTTGTCAATTTTGTCAATTTTGTCAATTTTGTCAATTTTGTCAACTTTGTCAATTTTGTCAATTTTGTCAATTTTGTCAATTTTGTCAATTTTGTCAATTTTGACAATTTTGACAATTTTGACAATTTTGACAATTTTGACAATTTTGACAATTTTGACAATTTTGACAATTTTGACAATTTTGACAATTTTGACAATTTTGACAATTTTGACAATTTTGACAATTTTGACAATTTTGACAATTTTGACAATTTTGACAATTTTGACAATTTTGACAATTTTGACAATTTTGACAATTTCGACAATTTTGACAATTTTGACAATTTTGACAATTTTGACAATTTTGACAATTTTGACAATTTTGACAATTTTGACAATTTTGACAATTTTGACAATTTTGACAATTTTGACAATTTTGACAATTTTGACAATTTTGACAATTTTGACAATTTTGACAATTTTGACAATTTTGACAATTTTGACAATTTTGACAATTTTGACAATTTTGACAATTTTGACAATTTTGACAATTTTTACAATTTTGACAATTTTGACAATTTTGACAATTTTGACAATTTTAACAATTTTGACAATTTTGACAATTTTGACAATTTTGACAATTTTGACAATTTTGACAATTTTGACAATTTTGACAATTTTGACAATTTTGACAATTTTGACAATTTTGACAATTTTGACAATTTTGACAATTTTGACAATTTTGACAATTTTGACAATTTTGACAATTTTGACAATTTTGACAATTTTGACAATTTTGACAATTTTGACAATTTTGACAATTTTGACAATTTTGACAATTTTGACAATTTTGATAATTTTGACAATTTTGACAATTTTGACAATCTTGACAATTTTGACAATTTTGACAATTTTGACAATTTTGACAATTTTGACAATTTTGACAATTTTGACAATTTTGACAATTTTGACAATTTTGACAATTTTGACAATTTTGACAATTTTGACAATTTTGACAATTTTGACAATTTTGACAATTTTGACAATTTTGACAATTTTGACAATTTTGACAATTTTGACAATTTTGACAATTTTGACAATTTTGACAATTTTGACAATTTTGACAATTTTGACAATTTTGACAATTTTGACAATTTTGACAATTTTGACAATTTTGACAATTTTGACAATTTTGACAATTTTGACAATTTTGACAATTTTGACAATTTTGACAATTTTGACAATTTTGACAATTTTGACAATTTTGACAATTTTGACAATTTTGACAATTTTGACAATTTTGACAATTTTGACAATTTTGACAATTTTGACAATTTTGACAATTTTGACAATTTTGACAATTTTGATAATTTTGACAATTTTGACAATTTTGACAATCTTGACAATTTTGACAATTTTGACAATTTTGACAATTTTGACAATTTTGACAATTTTGACAATTTTGACAATTTTGACAATTTTGACAATTTTGACAATTTCGACAATTTTGACAATTTTGACAATTTTGACAATTTTGACAATTTTGACAATTTTGACAATTTTGACAATTTTGACAATTTTGACAATTTTGACAATTTTGACAATTTTGACAATTTTGACAATTTTGACAATTTTGACAATTTTGACAATTTTGACAATTTTGACAATTTTGACAATTTTGTTAATTTTGACAGTTTTGACAATTTTGACAATTTTGACAATTTTGACAATTTTGACAATTTTGACAATTTTGACAATTTTGACAATTTTGACAATTTTGACAATTTTGACAATTTTGACAATTTTGACAATTTTGACAATTTTGACAATTTTGACAATTTTGACAATTTTGACAATTTTGACAATTTTGACAATTTTGACAATTTTGACAATTTTGACAATTTTGACAATTTTGACAATTTTGACAATTTTGACAATTTTGACAATTTTGACAATTTTGACAATTTTGACAATTTTGACAATTTTGCCAATTTTGACAATTTTGACAATTTTGACAATTTTGATAATTTTGACAATTTTGACAATCTTGACAATTTTGACAATTTTGACAATTTTGACAATTTTGACAATTTTGACAATTTTGACAATTTTGACAATTTTGACAATTTTGACAATTTTGACAATTTTGACAATTTTGACAATTTTGACAATTTTGACAATTTTGACAATTTTGACAATTTTGACAATTTTGACAATTTTGATAATTTTGACAATTTTGACAATTTTGACAATTTTGACAATCTTGACAATCTTGACAATTTTGACAATTTTGACAATTTTGACAATTTTGACAATTTTGACAATTTTGACAATTTTGACAATTTTGACAATTTTGACAATTTTGACAATTTTGACAATTTTGACAATTTTGACAATTTTGACAATTTTGACAATTTTGACAATTTTAACAATTTTGACAATTTTGACAATTTTGACAATTTTGACAATTTTGACAATTTTGACAATTTTGACAATTTTGACAATTTTGACAATTTTGACAATTTTGACAATTTTGACAATTTTGACAATTTTGACAATTTTGACAATTTTGACAATTTTGACAATTTTGACAATTTTGACAATTTTGACAATTTTGACAATTTTGACAATTTTGACAATTTTGACAATTTTGACAATTTTGACAATTTTGACAATTTTGACAATTTTGACAATTTTGACAATTTTGACAATTTTGACAATTTTGACAATTTTGACAATTTTGACAATTTTGACAATTTTGACAATTTTGACAATTTTGACAATTTTGACAATTTTGACAATTTTGACAATTTTGACAATTTTGACAATTTTGACAATTTTGACAATTTTGACAATTTTGACAATTTTGACAATTTTGACAATTTTGACAATTTTGACAATTTTGACAATTTTGACAATTTTGACAATTTTGACAATTTTGACAATTTTGACAATTTTGATAATTTTGACAATTTTGACAATTTTGACAATCTTGACAATTTTGACAATTTTGACAATTTTGACAATTTTGACAATTTTGACAATTTTGACAATTTTGACAATTTTGACAATTTTGACAATTTTGACAATTTTGACAATTTTGACAATTTTGACAATTTTGACAATTTTGACAATTTTGACAATTTTGACAATTTTGACAATTTTGACAATTTTGACAATTTTGACAATTTTGACAATTTTGACAATTTTGACAATTTTGACAATTTTGACAATTTTGACAATTTTGACAATTTTGACAATTTTGATAATTTTGACAATTTTGACAATTTTGACAATTTTGACAATCTTGACAATCTTGACAATTTTGACAATTTTGACAATTTTGACAATTTTGACAATTTTGACAATTTTGACAATTTTGACAATTTTGACAATTTTGACAATTTTGACAATTTTGACAATTTTGACAATTTTGACAATTTTGACAATTTTGACAATTTTGACAATTTTGACAATTTTGACAATTTTGACAATTTTGACAATTTTGACAATTTTGACAATTTTGACAATTTTGACAATTTTGACAATTTTGACAATTTTGACAATTTTGACAATTTTGACAATTTTGACAATTTTGACAATTTTGACAATTTTGACAATTTTGACAATTTTGACAATTTTGACAATTTTGACAATTTTGACAATTTTGACAATTTTGACAATTTTGACAATTTTGACAATTTTGACAATTTTGACAATTTTGACAATTTTGACAATTTTGACAATTTTGACAATTTTGACAATTTTGACAATTTTGACAATTTTGACAATTTTGACAATTTTGACAATTTTGACAATTTTGACAATTTTGACAATTTTGACAATTTTGACAATTTTGACAATTTTGACAATTTTGACAATTTTTAATAATTTTGACAATTTTGACAATTTTGACAATTTTGACAATCTTGACAATTTTGACAATTTTGACAATTTTGACAATTTTGACAATTTTGACAATTTTGACAATTTTGACAATTTTGACAATTTTGACAATTTTGACAATTTTGACAATTTTGACAATTTTGACAATTTTGACAATTTTGACAATTTTGACAATTTTGACAATTTTGACAATTTTGACAATTTTGACAATTTTGACAATTTTGACAATTTTGACAATTTTGACAATTTTGACAATTTTGACAATTTTGACAATTTTGACAATTTTGACAATTTTGACAATTTTGACAATTTTGACAATTTTGACAATTTTGACAATTTTGACAATTTTGACAATTTTGACAATTTTGACAATTTTGACAATTTTGACAATTTTGACAATTTTGACAATTTTGACAATTTTGACAATTTTGACAATTTTGACAATTTTGACAATTTTGACAATTTTGACAATTTTGACAATTTTGACAATTTTGACAATTTTGACAATTTTGACAATTTTGACAATTTTGACAATTTTGACAATTTTGACAATTTTGACAATTTTGACAATTTTGACAATTTTGACAATTTTGACAATTTTGACAATTTTGACAATTTTGACAATTTTGACAATTTTGACAATTTTGACAATTTTGACAATTTTGACAATTTTGACAATTTTGACAATTTTGACAATTTTGACAATTTTGACAATTTTGACAATTTTGACAATTTTGACAATTTTGACAATTTTGACAATTTTGACAATTTTGACAATTTTGACAATTTTGACAATTTTGACAATTTTGACAATTTTGACAATTTTGACAATTTTGACAATTTTGACAATTTTGACAATTTTGACAATTTTGACAATTTTGACAATTTTGATAATTTTGACAATTTTGACAATTTTGACAATCTTGACAATTTTGACAATTTTGACAATTTTGACAAATTTGACTATTTGACAATTTTGATAATTTTGACAATTTTGACAATTTTGACAATCTTGACAATTTGACAATTTTGACAATTTTGACAATTTTGACAATTTTGACAATTTTGACAATTTTGACAATTTTGACAATTTTGACAATTTTGACAATTTTGACAATTTTGACAATTTTGACAATTTTGACAATTTTGACAATTTTGACAATTTTGACAATTTTGACAATTTTGACAATTTTGACAATTTTGACAATTTTGACCATTTTGACAATTTTGACAATTTTGACAATTTTGACAATTTTGACAATTTTGACAATTTTGACAATTTTGACAATTTTGACAATTTTGACAATTTTGACAATTTTGACAATTTTGACAATTTTGACAATTTTGACAATTTTGACAATTTTGACAATTTTGACAATTTTGACAATTTTGACAATTTTGACAATTTTGACAATTTTGACAATTTTGACAATTTTGACAATTTTGACAATTTTGACAATTTTGACAATTTTGACAATTTTGACAATTTTGACAATTTTGACAATTTTGACAATTTTGACAATTTTGACAATTTTGACAATTTTGACAATTTTGACAATTTTGACAATTTTGACAATTTTGACAATTTTGACAATTTTGACAATTTTGACAATTTTGACAATTTTGACAATTTTGACAATTTTGACAATTTTGACAATTTTGACAATTTTGACAATTTTGACAATTTTGACAATTTTGACAATTTTGACAATTTTGACAATTTTGACAATTTTGACAATTTTGACAATTTTGACAATTTTGACAATTTTGACAATTTTGACAATTTTGACAATTTTGATAATTTTGACAATTTTGACAATTTTGACAATCTTGACAATTTTGACAATTTTGACAATTTTGACAATTTTGACAATTTTGACAATTTTGACAATTTTGACAATTTTGACAATTTTGACAATTTTGACAATTTTGACAATTTCGACAATTTTGACAATTTTGACAATTTTGACAATTTTGACAATTTTGACAATTTTGACAATTTTGACAATTTTGACAATTTTGACAATTTTGACAATTTTGACAATTTTGACAATTTTGACAATTTTGACAATTTTGACAATTTTGACAATTTTGACAATTTTGACAATTTTGACAATTTTGACAATTTTGACAATTTTGACAATTTTGACAATTTTGACAATTTTGACAATTTTGACAATTTTGACAATTTTGACAATTTTGACAATTTTGACAATTTTGACAATTTTGACAATTTTGACAAATTTGACAATTTTGATAATTTTGACAATTTTGACAATTTTGACAATCTTGACAATTTTGACAATTTTGACAATTTTGACAATTTTGACAATTTTGACAATTTTGACAATTTTGACAATTTTGACAATTTTGACAATTTTGACAATTTTGACAATTTTGACAATTTTGACAATTTCGACAATTTTGACAATTTTGACAATTTTGACAATTTTGACAATTTTGACAATTTTGACAATTTTGACAATTTTGACAATTTTGACAATTTTGACAATTTTGACAATTTTGACAATTTTGACAATTTTGACAATTTTGACAATTTTGACAATTTTGACAATTTTGACAATTTTGACAATTTTGACAATTTTGACAATTTTGACAATTTTGACAATTTTGACAATTTTGACAATTTTGACAATTTTGACAATTTTGACAATTTTGACAATTTTGACAATTTTGACAATTTTGACAATTTTGACAATTTTGACAGATTTGTCAAATATATGATCATGTGATATGATAAATCAGGTATTTAAGTTCAAAATTTTTGATTCCTAGCCTCTTCTTGAAACTTCAACTGTAAAATATCTTATCTTCATTAACGAGCCATTCAAAAACGATTCCCATGTCATCTCGGATGAACTTCAAATGGGTGCAAGTACCCGAGGAAAGGTTTAGTGCCGAACATTATAACGAAATTAAACCAAATCGTCTGGAAAATGGTTCTTCTCTCACGGTTACACCCTTACTTCAAAATAGGATGAGAAAAAAGGATGGGAAGAAAAGTACAGGGAAAAGGTCACAAATCAGCTTTCTGAAAAAAATTGTAGAAAAAAAAACTGACGTAGACATGCTTGGCACCTAGCTAGCTTTTCGAATGAAAAGAAGGAAGAATGCTTTTCGGAGAAAATTTCCTGGAAGAGCTTCTGCTACCTTTTGGTACTACTCATCGCTTTCCTGGAAAG